>NC_056726.1:1278676922-1278816922 GCF_019279795.1 Protopterus annectens | reverse complement strand
AAAAGCCTTAATGAGTCTTAAACTGCAGCTCAGACACTGCAGTGGTGTTATGAAGTAAATCGTTTCTTGTCAGTTGTAAGTAGTAGCCCTCTTTTCTTCCATAATGAAAACATCACCCACCTTCCAGGACGTTAACAAGTAAAAAGTGTCATGGTTAGGCAAAAGCCTCATTTAAATATTTTAGCCACTGTACTTCTAGGCAGAAAGATGAGGCTGTAATGATCTACATGAACCAGAATCTGTTAAATGTAACTGAAAGTCATTTCAGGCTGACAGCTGACATTGATGTGTGCTCAACTTAGGTTTATACCACACAGCATTTACTGCCGTCATCCAAAACACGGCATCTCGATGGAGCTTCCTTCTCCCAATTTGTCCATAAGCAAACCAAAACACTTTAGTAAACTTTGTTATATTTGTAGGGATCAATGCTGATGATTTATTAAAGGGAAACCATCCAAATGCTTACTGCAAGTCAAGAACGCAAACAATGTGCATCAAGTATTTGTCTTCTGCAAGAGGACCAAGTGTTCATTTACTTCTTTAAAAAATATATTCGGCTCTTTATTTTGATCAGCTTCCTATACTGTTATCCCCATTTTTACCTATTATAACCAAAATGTTTTTCAAACTGATCCATCTTACTTACTTTTAAGGTACAGCATCCAATTTCTTTTAATATCATCTTTCTCACTGCTGTACGAAAGAAAGCAATCGAAACTGCCGATGAAATACTGGCAAAACACAGCAGCGCAAAGTAGTAGGGGTTTAGTGAAAAAGTTCCCTGATCACTATTTTAAAAGCCAGTATTCTATTTGTGGGCAAGGCCAAGTGCTGTAGCACTCAATGTGTGGTCTAATATGTAACAATTTCTACTTTTGCGGTAAGCAGTTTGCTACAGTTTAAAAGAAAAAATAATATTTTTTTTTGTTTTCACTAAAATGTGAGGAAGAAGGATCTGGGACAGGGAAACAGAAACCGGACCTAATTGGGGTCCGTATTTCAGGGGTCCCAAGTTGATTCCAGACTTTTTTTTCTTTTCATTGAAGACTGGGGCAGGAGGGACAGGGCATGTATCTGGCCACCTAGTTGGTGTGCTTAAACCAAAAAAACGCTTTTTTTTTTTTTTTGCTTTTCACTTTAAGAGTTGGGAGGGGCATGGATTGGAAACTGGGGGGCACATGGATTGGAAACTATCTGCAGGAGTCCCTTTTTTTGCTTTTCACTTGAAGAGTTAAAGGGTTGGGGAGTATTTTGTGAGACTGACAGAGGGTGTTGGTTGATTCAGTTACACCTCCGCCTCTGATAACTTAAGTGAATTTTGAATTTCAGCTTACATGATAACCCAAATGCAAGCCATCAACAGTTAGATTAGCATACAAATATTAGATATCATGAAACCCAAAAGTTGTAAGTGAATTCATCAAACCATACATTGTAGTGGTAGATCCCAGATCTTTACTTTTGTATTTCAATGAGAGATTTGGCTGGTAGGCAGGACTGGTATTGGGTTGGTGGGAAAAGCTGAAATGGGACTGGGAGTGGTTCTAGGTACAACAGACTGGTGTTTCATCCCAGGGGCTATAACATCTCTTTCTACAGCTCTGCTGGTTACCTGCAAGCAGCATTTATCTAGTCATCAAACATTCTTGAAAGAGATCTATATAATACAAGGTCGGTTTGGCAGGAATTTGTATGGGATGGGAGCAATTGGGATTAAACTTGGTGGAGCAAGTATATTTGTAGATTCAAGTAGTTATGGAAAAGGGATATTTACAGTAATAGCTGAAGGGCAGGCAGTGTGTCAGATTTTTTGTATTACATGTATCTATAGTGTGCTTAAATATGTGAGTAAATATGATGTTTCTAAGGAGAAGGGGGTTGTTCCATGATTTTACTTCTGTAACAGAAAGTATGCATCTCCATGATGGTTCTTAGACCTGAGAGCCATATTCCTTTTTTAGGCCAAGTGCAGCTACTGGACATTCCCACAGGACCATAGCTAACAAAATGTAATACAGGTATTCATTTCTGAATGCCAGTAATGCACTAAAGGCTGATCGTCATCTGCTGCTAACACTCCTTAACACTTTACACCCAGGGCGGTTGCCCCCTTTGCCCAAAACTTACAATTCCTCTGCATTCAACAATTGCAGACACTGTCACAGCAAATCCAAATGCTCACCTGATCAAATTGTCTCTCATCAGTGCCAAAAGGAATAATGACAAACTGCCAGATCTTGAAGCTCTCCTGAAACTTGAACAAGTCCATGTCTGTGTCGTAATGGAAACATAGTTTCACTATAAAGATAGCACTCCCTCCATACCTGGATTTAACACTCACCATGCTTTCAGGCTTGAGTGAAACTGCATGGTTATATCCATGTTTGTCAGAGATCTACGGAACTCACAATTCAAACTTAGTGTTTCTAATGGCAATCATAGAAATACGCCTGACAAAAAAAATCCTTTATATTAAGAAATTTTAGTTACCCATCAATTACTTGATGTGTCTACACATCTGGAGCTGTATATGTTCAAAGATTCTATGATGTAATAATTGCTAAGTCCCTTAGAATAAATTGTTAACCAGTCAATTAGGGGATAGAACATTTGAGATGTAGTTTTTGCCTGCATTGCTCCCAAGTGTACCATCTTTATAATATCCCTCATACTAGTCAAATCAGACAACCAATGACTTACCTTATCCTTCAACGATCTTTTGCACATAAACTTACTTAAATTCTACTTTACTGCACTCAATGTTTAGCGTAAAGGAAGATACGTGATTTACTTAAAATGTATACTGAGCTCTCCAAGTTAATCTCACCAGCCTAATTTATCTTCAACTAACACTTACATAACAAGAGTTTCATACCTGCACAAGTGTATAGATCTAGCAGTCTGTACTGAATGAAATATAATGGGAGATTTGAAAATAAACCAACTTGGTGATCCAGCAGCATCAAAAAGCTCTTCAATAAAAAAAAAAAAAAAAAAACTTTTGAAGTCATATTTCAAGTATAAATCTGCTAATTTTAAAAACTCTATGAAGAAGATCAGAAAGGAACCAAAGCAGACAGTTAGTTACATCGAAGGTAACACTTTGATATTCCAAGACTTTCTAGTGAGAATCCTGGAATGACAAGATTAAGTGAGTGAAAATGCAGATTATATATGTGATGCCCCTGCACTGGCCCAGTAATCAAGTAGCCTCAGTCCTCACCACTAGCACCAGTGAGGGACGTACACATTGGGAGGATGATAAGTGCACACACAGTAAAGCACAATTTCCCTTAAGAGCACACAGAGATCAAAGTCAGTCTGGGGCTGGTTTCTCCCTCTCTCTCCAGATCCCAAATAAGACTCCCCACTGGCACAGCTATAGGGTTAAGATCTCAGCCAAGCAGTCAAGCCAAAACCTCCAACACTCTCTCTGTCCAACCAGTGCTTTGTGTCCCTGCCCAAGTAGCTGACACACACACACTTTGAGATTTGATATATATAAAAATACAAAGACATTCCTGGGGAAGGCTGGCACAGATTTACTAGCTATGGCCACTTCTGCCCAGACTAAAAGGTAGTTATCACTGCCACAAACCAGCTCTTTATCAGCTACTATGAGGCCCTTACAAAGAGTGACCAATTCTACTGTGCAATGTTACTATTATCTGAATGGTAAGTGTGTCCAAGACTTTTAAGTCTATCTAGGAGTGACCTGTACAGTGTCATCAACTACATATGCAAGTACGCTAAGAGCTTAAATATCTCTAAACAAACCAACCACAATTAAAAGGTTTAAATATATTTAATAATAAATAAAAAAGCAAGACAATACTCAGTAACTCAATACAGTGATTACAGAGTTTAGAATCACAGGAAATATTTTAAAACAGTACTGCAGGACAGTCTCAAATACATATCGGGTCTATATTAGATGATCGAACTTTCAAAAGTTCGACTGTCGTGGTTGAAACCATATGATCAAACTTTTAAAAGTTCGAACATCTAATAAAAAAAATGAACTACACAAATAACCTACCTACATGGGGGGGGGTGCCCCCATAACCCTCTTCTCTTTAAATATACCAACTCCGAGATCACACTACAGTGCAGAAAAAGGAAATCTTCCCATTCCGTGCTGTACAGAGATCTCTGTTAAAACTTTTGAACTTTCAAAAGTTCGATCATATGTTGCCGACCATATGACAGTCAAACTTTTGAAAGTTTGATCATCTAATAAAAACTATACATAAATCTTACTTACAGAGCAATGCAAATACAGATGAAAAATGCTGAAGATGGATGTTTTCAGACTTACTCTCTGAAGTATTAAATACACATTACTGCTGGGGTAGCTGGGTGACATCACTATTTGACACCTGCCTCCAGTTCCCAGGCTAAACAGATACCAACAGAATTTAACATTTCTCTGTGAAAAATACTTATCGCTCTGAAGTTTGCCTAGAACTGGAAGTTGTAAAACAATTAACACTTTTACATTTGATACCTAGTAATTATTTCTGTTTCCAGACAATAGGAAAACCTCTAGCTTTAGACATTGTGTCTGCTCTGAGCTGACACAGAGATAACAGAATTTTAAAATAATTTCCACTTATTTTCTTAAGGTTTTGCAAGTTAACTCTGTATGTTCCAGCTTCTACCATGAAAACACACATTTGCACAGGCACATAATCCATATACATTTCTGCTCTTTTCCAGCAGGGTACACTGTGGTTACATTCTTGAAGCTCAGTACATAACATACATTTCAACACACACTTCTGCACCAGCAGTTTAATATACATAACATATAGTTTTCTTACATTTATAAGACAAGCCTATGGATCATATTAATATTCACAAATGGCATATGATTATTTACAAAATTCTAAATAGCTGGGCTGGCTCACTCACAATATATACTAGTCCTGCAATTGCCATTTCCCAGTATAGACCCTTTTCTCCAAGGTATGACAATCTCAGAGTTGGCGTATATACATGTGAGGAGTATGGAGTGGCTTGTCCCTGCCAAAAACAGCTTTAAAGGAGAATAGTAACGGTCAGCATTTGTTGTCCACCTGTAGTTTTGGACTTTGTTTTATAATTCCAAGGCTCCCAATTACAAGTCTCATAATTATAATAATGAGCCAAATCAAAGCTAATATGAAATGAAAATAGCTTTGGAAGGTAAAGAGAACTACAAATCTTTCTTTAATTGTATTAAGACAAAGAGAAATAACACCCAGCTAACCTACTTCTAGACAGATTTACTGCTAACTTTACCCCAGAAGCCATCATCAAAATCCAACAAATTCCACAGTCCCATATACCCCATATCATTTCCATGGGCACAGACATTTTACCTTGATGCCTAATAAAGAAAAGCAGACATATCCTTCCTGAACCTTTTCTGTATTTCATATATTATGTTATTCAAAACCTTATACAACTGGACCCAAAACCAGTTTGGTTTGTCAAGGGTAGGTCCTACCTACTACATTTAGTAAATGTATTTAAGAAGGTCATTGGGGCATTAACTAGTGGTCATTGAGTTCACATAGCATATTTGTATCTTGTCAAATGTTGACATTGTTATAATGTTAAAAATTCTGAAGGCCAAACTCTACATAGTAAGATGGATTCCTAACTAGCCAAAAGATAGAACCTAAACAATTAAGCTGGCATTTGCCACTTCAGAAATCTAGGTAGTAACTAGTAGAGTAACCCAGGGATCAGTTCATATCAACATAGGTAAAATCCAATACCACTTCCTTGCAAGCTATAGGTCCCCCTCCATGACCCAGGAAACACATACCATGTATTAAACTTATTAGAAAAACTAACCATCCAACCCAATACCATATCCATGGGTGACTTTAATTACCATACTATTAACTGGGAATCCTATACGACACCAAATGTACATGCACAGAGATTCCTGGATTTTTAAACACAAACTCCCTTGACCAGATAGTCAGTATACCAATCAGTGGTGCAACCATACTGGATCTGGTCTTCACTAATGTGGGAGACTGCTGCACACTCCCTACTGTAATGCCTTCCCCGGTAAGGTTAGACCACAAAATTGTCTCTTTTGAAGTAAAAATAAAAACTGGACCCTCAGTTAAATCTGGAATTCCATGAACTATTCTAAGGCTAACCTTCTGCTATTAAGTGAGAACCTGGCAAAAGTTCAAGCCCCTATAAGTGCTGAGAACACTTCTGCATATGCATGTTATGCATGTTAATAGCTGCATAGAGGCAGCTGTACCCACCAGGAAGAAGTACAGAACTAACTCAGGAGAAAGGCATTGTTAAAGGGCAGTTCATCAGAGCTTCCAGGATGTGCAGCACCTCTGTTGATTTTTTAAAAGAAATTAATTTTTTGAAATCCCTTTTTCTGGAGAGAGGATATCCCTCCTCCCTTATTTCGACTTTGGCACAGGACGTCATAGACAACAGAGCAATAAAATATCCCCCACTCATAGGTAAAGGTAAATCTTTTAACACAGGCAATAATAAGGATGCACCTGACCTTTATGGTAATTTTATTTACACTTACTCACTTAGTTCTGCAGATATTGAGGAATCTGTAAACAGGCATTGGTCAGTTTTAACACTTCATGATGAACTTAAGGATATAGTACCAACACATCCCAGGTCCGTAAGAAAGAGAGATGTTAATTTAAAAGAGCTTTTCCAAAGGAAACACTATTCCCGAGTCAACACCCAGAACTCTAAAACAGGTACTTTTAAATGTGGGACATGTAAACAATGTTATGCCATTTTTAATGCTTCGACCCTTTATATCCCTTCCAGGAATTTATTTTTTAAGGCAGACAGTTACACCAACTGTGGAAGCAAAGGAGTAGTTTATTTAGGGCTATGTATCACCTGCTCCAGGTTTTATGTTGGAAAAACCGAAAGGCCCCTACGAAAAAGAATTTATGAACACTTCTACGACATTCTCAGACAGAATGAATCTAATGCATTCTTTAAACATTCTCTCATTTGTCCTAATTTTGAACTCAGGTTCCTGGTTTTAGAGCAGGTGATACCAGATGTCAGAGGTGGGGATTGGGAGACTACATTAGAGTATAGAGAACTTCTTTGGCAACTTAAGTTGGACGCAGGAAGACCTCCGGGTTTAAATGAGAATATCAATATTAGCAGTGTTCTTAAACTGAGGATGGCACGTTTATAATAGAATTATTTTTATATATTAATATAGTTCACATTTTATGGCCATCCTTTATATTCTTTACAAATTTATATATATATTTAAATTCATATTCAAGTGTTTTTAAAACATACATTCTCTTTTATGCTGTTTTTGCATATTAGTTTCCATAGCATTTTATTCTATTTTCATTCATCTTTATTTTACATGTTTTTTGATATATTATTAATTTTTTACTCAACTTGAGTCAACATGTCTATTAGTACAATATTTTATGATCTTTTATTATTTCAACTGATATTTGTGCAGCACTTCAGCATTGTTTTAGTTTTTTCATGTGGTTTGCTCATTAATTATGTTAATTAATTAATCAGGTGACCTATAAGGTACTATTTATAGATGCTTATGGCACCTCAGTGTTAACTTGAGAAAGCTCTGTATTTACCGAGTGAAAGCGCTTGTTTTATTTTTCTGCTGAATTTCAATAAAGTGTCGATTTATCCTGGTTCAGTGTTCCTTTCCTGGATTCATTTTTCTTGGTTCTGCTGGTGTTAATTATATCTACAGAACTAACTCAAAAAACAAGCCACCCTGATGGAATCACAAAATCAATTGGATGTATAACTAGAGGAAGAAAATTGTGGCAAAAATTAAGAGATGCAGCACCCAGCAGGATAAAAGCATTCTCATCAAACTAAGCAAACAACTCAGAGGACAAATAAAGTCTATCAAAGCCAAATTTGAGGTAAGTTTGGACTCCCAGGCCAAGGACAGCCACAAAGCATTCTTTAGCTATGTCTGCAACCTCAAAGGCAATATACAATTGTGTGCAGAGCTTATTGTAAATGGAGTCACCTATACTGAGCCAGAAGATGTAGCAAACCTCCTGGCTGATAAAGTCACCTCCAACTTTACCCTTTTCTCCCCCTCAACCTTCCTTCAGGAAATATCATCAAATATAACTTCAAATATATCTCCTTCTATTATCACTAGGGAGCAGGTCCTTAATGTCCTCTCTAAGACCAAGAACACTGCATCAATGGGCCCAGACAATATCCCAGGATGCCTTCTAAATACCATGAAATATGACCTATCAGGGCCTCTGGAATTACTACTTAACTGTAGCCTCCAAACAGGCTTCATGACTCATGAATGGAGAAAGTCAGCAGTCATTCCCTCTGCACAAAGGTGGGCCATCTACAGACTCTGGAAACTACAGACTCATAAGTGTCAATAGTCTTATATGTAAATCCATGGAAAGAATTATCATGGAGATGGTCAATAGAGACATAGTAAACCTCCACACACTGGACCCAACCCAGTTTGGCTTCGTCAAGGGCAGATCATTCCTACTCAACCTAGAGGACTTCTTTGAGAATGTCACCAAAGCAATGGATGAAGGCAGAATCGTTCACACTGCCTACCTTGACCTGGCCAAGGTATTTAACAGAATACCCCACTCAGGCATTGTTGACAAACTCAAGAAGTTAGGTGCAAACCTATATGTCACCTGGTGGATAGCCAACTGGCTCACAGACAGGACCCAGGAAGTTAAAACTGGGGCGTCAACATGTACTAAGAGGCCAGTCACAAGTGGAGTCCCTCAGGGATCAGTCCTTGGACCCCTCCTTTTTGGCACTTACTTCTCAGAAGTCAAGGTCAATGTCAATGGTCTCTGGCTGAGTAAATTTGCTGATGATTGCAAATTAGGAGCTGTCATTGAATCGCACACTGACACAAATGTTCTCCAGGAGGGGCTGACACAGACCAACAACTGGTGTCAGAGCCATGGACTAACACTAAATGCCAATAAATAATAGTATCATTTGGGATGTCATCCATTCCTGGTAACTATCATATTGATAACACACGTCTTAGAGTTGAGCCAGTAGGCAGGGACTTAAGGACACACATAGATAGTAATCTAGCCTTTGGCCATCACTTGTCTTCAGTGGTGAGGAAATCATTCTATGTTGCGCAACTTATAAACAAAGGTATGGCATCTAAGTCCAAGGAAGTCACTGTTCCACTGCATTCGGCATTCATCAGACCTATCATTGAGTACAATGCCCCCTTTGGTATGTACCTAACCAGGCATATCCAACAAATGGAATGTCCAGAGACGTTCTTACTAAAAGAATACAGGGTGTAAGTAATATGTCCTATGCAGGCTGCCTCAAGTCCCTATCCCTGTATTCTGTCTCCTACAGGCTTTTGAGAGGAGATCTATGCCTGACATACAGGGCATTATCAGACCCCACTCTGATGGACTTCCTGCATATCCACAAAACAAACAGTACAAGAATTACCTGTTCTAAAGACTTAAACCTTGTCTGTGATATAAATAGGATCTGCTGGAGAGATAGGTATGTATCCCAGAGTCTACCCCATCTATGGAACAGGCTCCCCATCCATGTGAAGCAGAGCTCCTCCCTAACCCAATTCAAGTGCAACTTGGACAATTGGAAGGGAAACTGGAAATTTATCCCTGGTTTGGTACCTATGTCTCTAATGTAAACGGGTAACCTGTAAATGGTTCATCTCTGAGGCCCATGCTTACACTTATCAAGGGTATCAGAATTTGTCAGAGATTTGAGATGCATGGCTAGGCTTAAAAAGGCCCTTGTGGTCATTAGCCTAGTAAACACCTATGAATCTATGAACCTGTGACCGTCTCCCTTTTGGCATACATTTTTTCTGTACTATATACTGTAAACTCCAGCTTATGGGTAACCATATTTATTGGCTACTGTAATCTAAGTATTATCATTTGTGTCTCTGCTGATGCAAAGCCCTTACAAACAAACTAACCTTACAAACCAATGCTGTGCACAGAAAATACTTATACTGAATGTTTAAATGAACATATTTTCAGGTTTTGCAGATCCATTGTCTGCTACTTACAGTATTAGCCTGTACACCTCCCCAAACTGATACAATATTTAAGGACCTGGATTTATATCTCCAATTCCTTCTACAATCACGTAGCAGCAGTAGCAGTAATTAGGAAATCCCTTTATTTTGCCCAACTAATTTCTAAAGGCATCTCAACTATATTTTATAGCCAGAAAGACACCAAAGGCTCCTAACTACTAGTGTCAAAACCCTCAGCTACCAAGAGGCAATAACTGCATTCCTGAACTCCTGAATAAGTCTCTTTCATTATAGGCTACTGTGAAGATAGCTATATCAAGCATTCTGTGCCATAATGAACCATTCCTTACTTGATTGTGTATACCCACCACAAGGCAAACTGCACCACAAACACCTGAACTATAGATTTAAACCTCCAACAATACATAAACAAAACACTTTGGTGTGACAAGTATATTAATTAACAATTATTCCACCTTTTGAAAAAAATGCCTTTACATGTTAAATACAGTGACAGTCTCACTTCTTTCAATAAAAATGTAGATGATTGGATGGGCATCTGGAAATTCATCCCTAGCCTGACAAGTTTTTTTCTTCCTGGAAATGGGAGATACATTGTGAGGATTGCTACTAGAAAGGTGTAAACGTTCTATTTACTTACTTGCCGTGTAATTCTTATAATCATATGATTCTATGATTCTGTTTATTTATTTTGCTTCCTGAGATGTCAAACTGAGCAACAGTCTATTTTCTGAGAGGCCCAGGAAGAAAAGCTGCACTATAACAAACGGGTATAACACAAGTGAGCGTCAACTTGTTTTCCAGTGTTCATGTATTCATTCATTCATTCATTCAGTCATTCATTCATTCATTTATTCATTCATTCATTCATTCATTCAGTCATTCATTCATTCATTCATTCATTCATTCATTCATTTTTCTAATATCTGCTTTAAATTCAGTGGGTATAAAGCAGAAAATCAGTCCTGACACACACACACACACACACACACACACACACACACACACACACACACACACACACACACACACACACACACACACACATACACTCATGCACATTTTTACACACAGCCACAACACATGCACAATTAAACAATTTAAAAGATCTCTAGTGACCTAACATCTTATTGTTTGGATTCAAGAAGAGACTAGAGTATATGGCAAACAACCACTTGGATTAATAAAGGGCATGCACACTGTAATCAGAAGGCATCCCAAATATGGTTCAAAAGGGAGATTAGAGATGTAAGCATTTATTCATAAATTCAGGAGTACTTTATTTACCACACAGATATAGGTATATTACAGACACAACACCATACATGTTTACAGACACTAGTTTACGCTATCAATTGTGCAATACTTACTTATCTCAGGCACACATTTCCATAAGTTATACAATGCAATACAGTTGAATATTGATTATTATACAATGACCCCCCCCCATTAATATTGCAAAACATGCACACTGACTGGTCAGCGTGCCCGTTGTAAATCAGACCTATACTAATGGAAAAAGGTCTGGTCGCCTAGACTTTTTCCATTAGTATGAAATTTTTTTTGTTCAAAGAAAAAAAAAAGAACACACACGCGGTACCACAGCTGTAGACAGCGTGCACATTCTTTTTTTCTTTGAACAATTTATGTTTTGTGCATTAGCTGTTTTAAAAGTTGGATAGAATCATGTGTATATATTTTTTGTGTGTTAGACAGCAACGGAGAACGGAAGAGCTCCGTTGTTGTTATCTCGCTATGTTAAACGAGTTTAACATAGCGAGACTGCTTTAAAAAAAGCAATGGAGAAAGGAAGATCTCCGTTGCTTTTTTTAAAGATGTCTTGCTATGTTAAACTCTTTTAACATAGTGAGACACCTTTTAAAAAGCAACGGAGATCTTCTTTTTCCATTGCTTCCCCACACAGCTCTGATGTACTGCGTAACCATACACATGCGCAGTACATCAGAACTGCCGCAGAATACTGGACAGCTGCGGAAGGGCAGCATGGAGACATTAGACAATGCCATTATTTAAAAAAAGTAAGTATTTATTTTCTTAAATAATGTCATTGTATAATAGCAATAATCCACTTCTGGGTGTGGGTAATGCTGGATTTACCCACAGTTGTCTTTGTTTGGCCACTCGGGCTTTGCCCTCGTGACCAAACCACACTAACCGTGGTAAATCCAGCATTATCCACATCCAGGTGTGGGTTATTGCTTAAGATGACAATAGTATATTAATCTACCACTTGTATATGCATTCATGAGGTATAGTTATTGTCACCTAGATATGTACATATTAGTGATGTATATAAATGATGATATTTAATTAAATGTTCAAAAGATTTAAATATAAACTACGTGCAAACAAAAGAGCACCTATACAGAGTTCCATGATAAGTTATATAATACAAAATTAGATGAAAGTCAAATAAGTATGAACAGACAATGGTTGGGTGTGGGGGGCAGAATGTAAAGAGGACCTGTATGTGTAAAAGGTTAATGTTAACTGATTAATGAACATTGTGCACCTCAGGGAGGGTGATCCAAACAATAGGGTACAAACACAGTTTACTTAGCAAAAAAATGTGTTTCCTTTCTCTTTTCATAGGATGTTGGTAATTTATAAATAAAAGTTATCTGCAATCAAAAGTATAATTATATATGTCTAATGGAGAAAAACAAAAAATTATTATAAGTAAGTGAAAAATTACATTTATTACCACTCACAATTCACAATAAACGTTATCCTGGTTTTATCTCAAGAGTATTTGTAATCAAGCTCTTCATTTTACTATACTTCAAGCATGTCAGAAGGTATTACAGAAATCTGACTTTCACAAACTACCATATTTCCTTACTCTGAGGTTAGGGACTTGCATTTGAAAATCTGCTACAGACAAAAGTACGCATGCCATCTTAGGCATACTCGATCTCTGAGACAGGCGGAAGCATTTTATGTAATTGTGGACTTTTTTCAGTTGTCCATAAAGGAAAATGTGTATGAAAAAGTGCATATTACCAGGTCAGAAATGAATCTCTAGACTATAATAATTTGTAAAAACTTTTATTATTTTTGCAGTTGCACTATATGAATTCTTACAGCTATTCTAGTTTTAAATTGGACAGTCTTGCTGTGTCTTATTGACTGACTCACTTGTCCTAAAGGCCATGCACAGTTTATATATATTTTACTCTAAATCATTATTTACAAACAGTCTAGACATGCAGAAGGACAGCAAGCTGTTCGGTGGCTCGTGGTTATTTTCACTTCTACTTCAGTCTGCTCAGAATTCTGCAGGCTCATTATTGACTCAGTACAGTTGCGATTCTTGACCTCCCAACCTGGAACAGTATACTGTGGTAATCCTAGTTCATAAATGCTCTATTTATTTCTTGTACAACCCTCTAAGCTCAAGGGCCCATTTGTATATGACAGCTTCTGGACTTTCAAGATTACATTCTGTTATGAGATCTACTGGGATACTGTTTTGAGCATCAGTGTTAGTACTAATAAAATAGCCACATGTGATATCTGGTACTGATTTAAGTCAGTGGAATCAGGAAAATTCAGGAATTCTTTGATAATAAGTACTTTAAGAGCAATAGTCTGGGTTCAAGGCCAACAAGACTTTTTTATGGAGTATTTTGTGATTCTGTTGTTTTCCACATACCTGAAAAGGGATGCTGTGGTGGTTTTGCTTCTTCCTTTCCAAACTTATCTTTGATTCCTATCAAAAGTACTGATTCTATACAAACAACTTGGGAAATTTTTGGTAATGCAGTTTACAGACTTTTTTGCAAGCCTTTGAGCTGGACTGAGGTAGTAAAACATAGTAAAACATGATTAAGCCTGTAACTGTGGGATATGTTTTATCCAGTGGTGGCTCATCCTAGTGGACTGCAGGACAGAAGCCCCCCCAGCTGAAAACCAAAAATAAAAAAAATCCCAAAACTCATGCATGCATGAGTGGAAACTTGAATCCGGGCTGCTGTTTAATCAGTCCAGATTCAGAAGAATGCAGCAGTCTCATAGATGCTCCAGAAGTCTATGTGGTTACAGGTGCAAAGACGACTGGAAAGGGATCAGACTGCAAGGTCTGCAGTCTGTGTTCAGAGCACACACATGCAGGCTCACCTGAGATTCTGGAAATGGAACTAGTGGCTGCTGAATGAGGGTGGAAATGGAGCTTTTGGATTGCAGGCAGGTACTTTACTGGCGACTTATAGAGAAACGGGAGCTTTGCACCATGAAGCTTATTGCAGGCAGGTACTTGCTCTACTGACAGCTTATGGAGAAATGGTTATTGCTTGCTTTTGCAGGAAACAGGTATGCAACGGACTGCTTGCTTTTGCAGGAAAGGTGTGTGTGTGTGTGTGTGTGTGTGTGTGTGTGTGTGTGTGTGTGTGTGTGTGTGTGTGTGTGTGTGTGTTGGGACAATGGTGATCCTGATTGAGGGGGTTTAACACTTGGGATAATCATGCAAGATATTTGGAATCAGGGTGATGGGTGACTTTGGAACAGTATGGGAGCCATGTTGCAATGGAGTACATCACTGAACATATGTTCATGAATGGAAAAAAAACACACTATCACCTATGTTGATGTGAACTGCACAGTTCCATGTGTTTTAAAACAGTGTGAATTGCACTGTTCCATGTATTTAAAAATGTTAACAAATATAAATATGGTTATAACAAAACAGAATTACAATACTGCAGTAAAATAACATTTTGATACTGTTTAGATTTTGATATTCATGGATATTAGAAGCAGTTACATGATAGCTGTAAAACAGCAGATCCACTTATATTTATGACAATAGACAAGTTATTTCTAAGCACATTTAAAACAAACAGTCAGGTGTTTGCTGGCTTGTAGAAGTGGGGTTTCATTTTTATTTGCATTGACTGTCTAACAGGAATATTTTCCTGTTTTGTTTACATATGTCATAACTGCCATATTTTAGGCAAGCAACACATTGACACAATGCACTATAATTCATATTGCACAGCACTTATTTATTTATTTATTTATTTATTGCATTTGTTAACTGGGAAAGTCCACTGGGCCTAGAAGAGCCCATTTTCAGTGGAGGCCCAGGGAGAAAAGCTCATCATTACATGTGTACACAGTAGAAGATAATAAAATACATAGATCAGTTTTGAACAGTACTAAAACATTTGATAGTTACATCCAAAATGGTTACTAAATACAGTTCACATTAATTTTGAACACTAATGACATTTCAGTAGATACATAGATGATCCCCTCATACTTGCAAATGACCACTAAATACATGCAAGTGTGAAACTGTTGAATACATAAACTGAAGAGTTTAGTGCAGAACCTGCACATGTAAAGAAGTAATTGCACAAAAGTAATAATATTTTCAGTCAAATAAACTTATGGAAGTAGTGATACAATGTGTTAAGGCATGGGTCAGATTTTAAGGTTGTCAGTAGGAGAGCAGGTGCATATCCAATGTGAAGAGAGATGAAGTTTAAGGGATCTTTTAAAAGCTAAGGGGTTAGAGATGACCCTGAGTGTAGGAGGAAGACTGTTCCATAGCTTGGAGACAGTAAACGAATATAGCATTTGACCGGCTGCTAGCTTAGGTTTGCCAATGTTTAGAAGCATTTTGTTTTCTGATCTAAGGTAACGATTGGGGTGGTATATGGTCAGGATATGGAAGAGGGATGGACAGGCTGCTGGGTAGTAGATAAGTTTGTGGGCAGTAGTTAGTTGTAAGTATGTGAGGTGATGGGGGAATTCCAGCCAGTTTAGTTGTCGCAGAGCAGAACAATGGTGGGTGGAGAATTTAGCATTTGAAGCAAATTTGGCAACTTTGTTCTAGCATGAGTTAAGTTTAGTTTTCAGAGAGGACTGAATATTGGTGAGGCTAGGGGTACTATATAGTAGAGCTGGAAGCAGAAATGATGAGGCAATAGCCCTTTTAGCAGAAAGGCTGTGAAAGTTGTTGTGCCTATAGAGGACTCCTAGTTTTTGATGTTATTATAGATATGAAGGTTGAAAGGTTAGGTTGTCATCGATGGTTACACCAAGCAATTTAGAACTATGAATTACTTCAATAGTAGTATTATTTTGGGACTGAATAGAACGTTCAGATTTAATGACTGGGCTGGATTTTTTTGGGGTGAATATAAAAAGTTTGGTTTTATTGAGGCTGAGGGTGAGTTGGTTTTGTGACATCCTGGTTTTAGTTAAGGTAAAGGCATTTTAGGTTAGTTGCTGTAGTAAAGAGGCTGATTTAGAAGAGCAGATAATAGTGGAACCGTCTGCATATTGAATAATGGTAGAATTGATCAGAGTAGTATGGAAGTCATTGATGAATATACTGAAAAGAAGGGGACCCAATATAGAGCTCTGAGGTACACCTGTATTAGTGAAAGGGGAGGAGGAGTGCATCCAAATAGTAGACTGTTGCCTATTGCTGAGATAGCTATGAAACCAGTGTAGGGTGGGGGGAGATATTCCAATGTTGGAAAGTTTAGTAAGCAGAAGAGAGTGGGCGATAGTGTTGAATGGTTTTGATAGATCAAGAAAGAGTGCAAAGACTATAGAACCAGTATCCCATGCTCGGTTTACTGCATCTACGAAGGAAATCAGAGCGGTATCAGTGCTATAAAGCATAAAGCCATGCTGAGTGGGGAAAGGAGGCTGTATTTAACCAGGTGACTGAGTAGCTGAGTGTGAATACATTTCTCCAATATTTTTGAGATGGGAGAAAGAATGGCAATAGGTTGGAAGTTGGAGATATCATAATTGTTGCCACCTTTATGTAAAGGGAGAACATGATCCTTTTTCCAGATGTTGGGTATACATGGTTCCTGAATGGACCTATTGATGAGAATGCTGATGGTGTAAGCAATAGAGGAGGCTGATAGTTGTAAGAATTCTGTGGGTACATTGTCTGGGGCATTGGTGCAAGGTTTTCGTTTATTAAGAAGCTTTTGTATGGTTGAGATGGGTAATGGAGAGAGTGAGAAAGTAGGTATTGTCGAAGTTGGGGTATGCTGTAGTGTGGCATTCAGTGGTTCTGTTGTGATTGGTGAGAAGGCGGAAGTAAGTTTAACAATGGTGTTGATGAAATAGCAGTTAAAGAGTGAGGCTAGCTCAGATGGAGTTTTTTCTGGGTCTGAACAAGGATTATGATTGGTTACAGGATGAAGTAGGGAGTTGATTGCTCCCCAAATTTTTGGGGGGTTTTGTTTGTTCCGATTATGGAGGGTTTGGAGAATTTTATTTTTCTTGTCTGGCATACAACTTCCCTCTCATAATGTAATGCAGTAACATGTCATGCCACATTATTTACTGAATATTGCAGAGAAACACTGCAACAGTCAAATCTCTTCCCTATATTTAATACCATCAAATTGCTCAACAGTTAATATACTTACCTTTGATTTGAGAAATGTCAGAAGAGCATGTTTCTATTATAACATGTAAATTCCTAAATTTTCAATGCTGTCTACTTTCTTCTAGCTGTAACCACTGCATGTAAATCAATTAAACTATAATAATATTGAAACCCAATAATTGCTTGCATATTGCATATGGAAACTACATTATTTTTTGTATTTGCCCTGCAGCCAGGGAAATGACTAAAAATGGTGCTTGGACAGAGGGTGACAGGGAGCTCAAGTAAGATGGTTGCTTAGGCTAAGAATTCTGGACAAAGGGTCAAGAAAAACTGAAATAATCAACCAGTTTCAGATAAAAAAATATCCCAGAATACAGGACAAAGAAAAAGTGGTGCAGTGGCTGATAGAATTTAAAGCAGCACCACGGAAAGAAAAGCTGTGTAAACTGCTCCAAAATCTGATGCAGTCAGAGAGGACATATGCCTAATGAGGGAAAAACAGGGAATCAACCAAGAGAAGTAAATAAGGTAAAATAAATATTGTAGGCCTCATAGGAGGACAGAGCAGCACTGGGATCAGAGGTCCGGGTACACAGTAGAAGATGGAGAGAAAAAAGCTACAGTGGAAGGCAGGAAGACTAGATGACCTACAAGACAGTTCTAGAAAAGGCAGCATAAAGATAATATGGGTATTAGAACACGTCATTGATATAGAACTGGAAAAAATGTTTCCGGAGTTGCTGAAAACAAGAGTTCTCTTATCCAGATTACAAAAGCCAATAATAGATGAATCTGCAGAAACGGTATAATCGGTGGTATGACGGGATGACAACCAAGACCCAAATTAGCAGGCCTGCACAGCTATAAATGAAAGAGAAAAGACATTATGAGACAAGTCAAAACACCTAAATGATAGCTTGTAATGATAAGCTTGTAAAACTGCTGGAGACTTTTCTCATTACGATTCACTCCGTAACAAAAGGGATGGCTCACTTGTTGGGGCCATTGAAAGCCTAGAGAATTCCTGCGTAAATGAACTACCTTGTTCCTGCCATGTTACCTGTAGTAAGGAAGGGAAATAGACCCAGGTTCCACACAGAAGAAGAAGCACAAGCTTGGCTAGATAGACTATGCAGAGTGAAGTGAAAGCTGAGGCCAATGACACAGGGAAATAAATTCAAATAGCTCATCAGGAATAGATGAACTTGTGAAGGGCCATAGAATTACAAAGGTTACAAAGAATGTCTAATATAGATGTACCTATGGGGAAAAAAAGGTCTAAAGAGGAAGTAAACAAAGGGCATGCATGATGCAGAGTGATGTCAACAAGATAGGTGGGGTGGACAAGACTCTCAGACAGAGCAGTCTACAAAAATAAAGGAAATGACATGGAAGTCAGAGAAAATAAGGGAAGCAGTGAACAACTGGTGGTAAATAAAAAGTGCACAATACATAATTATGAATGTGTAAGAAAAATGCAATACTGTGAAAAAAATGGTCCTTGAACAGTTCAGAAAAGATATAGCAAGAGTATCAAGAGGCTGTTCAATATAGAAATCCAGCAGAAGAAGAGAGTCTTATTATGATAACAGAAGAAGCAGGGTTAGATATATGAGAAGCAGATGAAGAAAAGTATGTCACAGAGGAGTTACTGCAACGGAAGCCTCAAGCATTCCAGGCACACAAAGCTGGACCCCAGAGGACCTGAGAAAGTGGGACTGGTCAAAGAAAGAAGGCAGAAAAGCAAAATAGTATAGGGCACAATTATCAGATCAGCAGGAGAGACCAGGAGGGAGGAAGCCATCAAGACCTAGAGAGCCTGGTCATATAGGAAGAAGTGACAGAGGAAACAAGACACAATGCAAAGGAAAAAAGTAAATGGATGTATTCCATAAATTCCATGGCATGCATACACTGAGTCATGGCTACATGTCAAAAGAATTGAGAAACTAAAGTTATGAAAGTGATGAGACAAAAGGGGGCCAACGAGACAGAAAAGAACTAATAAGATTTATGAACGTACAACACTGCTTAAAGACAAAAAGGATTTTTTAAAGTAGTGTGCGCATACAGTAATGGTATGCACATATATGGAAACAAATTGTTTTACAGGTTAAAACTTCCTGACCAAGGTTGTAAGAGACAAGAATATGAAATGGGAGGGTCCACAATTAGGTAGATTGTTGTTACACTGTCTTTGTGTTATATACCATATTTAAGAATGTTTGCATTTTCATAAAAAGTAAGATTTTTTTTCTTTTAAGCAATGGGCAAAAGAGTTGTGATACCGAACTTAAAAATGGGGGAAGCAGAGAAAGAAATACTTATGTAGACTTCTATTTTAGGTTTGACTGCAGTTTAACAGAGCAACCTGAAATGGAATGCATGAAGCTGTCACAAAAGTAAGATCAAGTGCAAAGAAAACAAATGGCAACTATAAGAAAGGGAGGGATACACAGCAGTAAAACAACAGACAGGATGCAGTCAGAGAAAACTGAAAACTAAAAGGGCAGGGCCAAAAGAGAACTGGAAAAAGGATAAGGTGAATGGTCCAAGTCCAGAGGAACTAAATCTGTGGACTGGTGGGGGACAAACCTAACTCTCTGGTGGGGGAGAGGGGGGCTGAGAGTAGACAAAGGATGGAAGAGCCATTCAGAGGAAGTGACTGGGTTAGAGGGGACAAGACCAAGCAGAACAGAAGGGAATGAACACAGATACACTGGCATTGGTAACCCAGAACTAGAAGTGAGGGTCACACCAAAACAAAAGGGAAAAAGTATACAGCAGGAAAAAGCAGTATGTGAAGGGATGTGTACTGTTCCAGTAAACCAAACTAAAGATAAGATAAGGAAGGAAGCTGATGAGCTCATAGTAACTCAAGGGATAAATAAACAATAAAGTAGATGGAGCAAGAGGTGAATGGCTACCCTTTTCAGAAAGAGATTACATGCAGTGACTGAAAGGGTACAAAGAACTGGGGATGGGAGATGGATCATTTGGCAAGGAAAGAATAAATGGAAGGAAATGGACAACATGAGGCCTATATGCCCCAAATATGGATAGAGAGGATTATTATAGCAGGAATGGGATGAGATACAAAAGGTTGGAGAGGAAATCATCAGAGGAGACTTAAATGCCATCCTAGATCCCAAGAAAGAAGGAGTCTTTGGCAAAAGAAAATACAGCATAAAGACGAAAAGATACTTAGAAGGGAACATGAAAGAAGGAGAGTAGAAGTATAAATGGAGGGACCAACATTCTGAAAAGAATAATTGCTTGCTTATCAGAAAAAGATTAAACTCAGTAGATTGGACAGGATCCTAAGGAAAAGAGGAAGTTCTGAAAAGAATAGTGGAGATAGAAATACAAGAGGGATTCATATCGGACCATGCAATGGTGGCAATGACAAAAAAATGAAAAAGAACAAGGTGAGGGCTTGGAATGGAAATGGGTAACCTGCAAGTGGAAAGATCAAAAAAGCTATCGACAATTATAAAAACTAATAAAGGAGACAGTGAAGAAGAACACTATAGCCAAGACAGAATTTGGGAAGAACTGGTATGATGGAATTCAAGCAGCACTTAAGGGAAATTATAAAGATGGATAGAAAAGGAGGCAAGATGAGGAAGAGAAAGCAAAACTGGAAGATGATCGGTGCATGATACAATGGAATTTATTGAACAATGGTACAGACAGAGAAACATAAAGGATATCAGAAGTGATAATAATAATAATCATAACTGGACTAGAAGGAAACTTTCCAACTGCAGTAGAATTACAGCAATGCTACAAAAAAGATTTTGCTAGTGCATAATTAGGAAGGAAAAGGGGAAGCATCTTGTGAGGATGTACAAAAAAGAAAAGGTGAGAGAGATGTTTACCAAGTATTAGGGGAAAAGAGGGAGAGATCATAATATAGAAAAGATGGGTTACGAAGCCTTTAGGGAATATGACCAACAAACATACCAGACACAGAGCAAGGACATGGGAATCCATTATGAGGTCATAGACAGTGGAGAGTGGTACCAAGTAGAAGGAATACAAAGAGAGGAATTTAATCAAATGGGCAGTGATAACAATGGAAGAAAGAAAAGTAGGGAGTCTAGATAGATACCCAGTAGCGTTCTACAAGTGGGAAGGAGAAGCAATATGGACATTTATGGAGGAGACGTATGAAAAGATAAGCAAAACAGACAAAATAGCAGACATAATGAAAAGAGCCAGGGTGGCTGTGATCTCAAAAGAAGGGGGGTGAGAGGAAGGCAGTACAGGATTATAGACCACTCCGATTAATAAACATATACAATAAAGTAATAGATAAAGTGCACCAAGGAGTCTAAAAGAGATTCTGCATAGAACAATACAGGAGTGACAGGATAACTTTATGGAAAGAAGAAGGACAGAAATTAATTGGTAATCTCTAACAGAGTTCACAGAGAGAAAAGAGAAAGGCAGGGGTGGGCAGAGATGTTTTTTTTTATCTAGGAAAGTCTTTCAACACAATTGGATGGCAAAATCCTCCAGCGGACTCTAGCAAAATTCAAGTGATGGAAAAATGTGTAGGCCTTAAAAAAACAATTTACAGTAAGCCAAAATTAGAAGTAATGGTTACAATTCACTAAAAGAAGGGAGTGGGACCAGACAGTAGTGCTCTTTCTTCCCAGGGCTCTACACAATAACCAGAGAAGAGCTGTCAGTTGTGGTAAGTAGGAAGTTATCACAACTCTAGGGAAAACCAGGATTACAGTCATGGTTCCTGATGTTCACAGATGACTGCATTCTTATGTCAGAGAATGCTAAGATAGCTGTAAAGAAAATAAGGCCATTTTTTTGAAAAGTTTGAAGGGGCTTCAGGGTTTCGCTACAACCAGAATAAGTCAGCAATGGTCAAGAAAGGAATGGGAAAATGAAAGGGAAGAGTGTGACACATTCAGGAGATGGAATACCCCAAACATCTGGGAATATAATTAAGGCAAAAAGAGAAATCTGTGGGATCCCTTGAAGTCTCAGAAAAATGCAACCTATATAGGTTCCAAAGCAAACCTAGAAGAAACTTCTCGGTGTGTAGGGTGTAATGATCACTCCCTGAATTATGTTATTCACTTAGTTCGGTTAATAAAAATTTTACTGTAAAAATTAACTGTAAAATACGTACTGCAAAATAATAAAATAGAAAATAGTAGGTAGTCAACAAGAGTTAAAAATGGAATATCCTTTATTAAAACACACAAACAAGCAATCCTAGCTGAGTACAATGAAAAGCATCAGAAACATTCCTTATTTACATATAATCAGGTTATTTGGAGCAAGGGAGTGGATACAGAGGGTGGATCTCTTATGAGCAATACAAGTATAAAATCATTCCTTTAGCCAAGTCCCCCTTCTCCCTTTACACCAAAGTGTAATCAGACACTGTGCTACCTAAAACTGAAACTAACAAGCTAGAGACAAACTACTTTTGAATAGTTCCTGTGTTGCCCATTTCCTTACTTGGATAGAAGGAAGCTTCTTTGTTCACCAGTGGGAGTGTGGAGCTTTGAGCAGCCTATCTGTCCCTGGAGGAGTGACCTCAGCACAAGATCTTGTTGTTTATTGGCTGTTTTGGGCCATTTCCTAGCTCTTTCAAGTCCCCTGTTTAAAAACACGCTTTAGCACGGTTTTGCGCGATTTTGCGCATAGCGCAGCATTGGGCAGCGCCGCCTAAACAGGTTTAGACTATTACCAGCTCCACAAAGTCTGCTCTTCATTTTTTCCCTTGGAACTGGTCTGTATCTCTAAAAGAAGCACTCTATTCTCACTATCTCTAAAGAAGCACTATATTCTCACTTTATAAGCTTCTCACCTGCACTTAAGAATAAATTAAAGCATCAAATCTCTTATACTCTTCTAAATCCAAACTTAGAAGGAATTAAAGCACTAAATCCTCTCTTATACTCTTCTAAATCCTCCTAGAACAGTCAAAAGTAGAAATCAGAAATATCCTGACATGTCCAACGGACAGTTTCATGTGTACTCTCCAGTCCAGTTGGTAAATATGGGAATCTTAAGGCAGTGTTACAACTGCCTTATGTACACAGACAACCCTCTTCTCCTCCAAAAAAGCTCAAATATATGTGAGAGATGCAACTATATTGCCAAACTGGAGGCTGAGCTCTCTCAAACCATGACTAGCACAGTCAATCAGGAGAAGAAGGTAACTGCACACATCACAAATCCAGTCTCACATAGACCTATAGAAAAAACAGACCAAACACATAAACACACTAAAACATACTCAGAGGCTCTAAATAAAAACCTGCCTAAGCAACAGAGACCTCCAAAGCATACCACCAAACAACTGCCATCACACAACAATACCCACATATCACATAGTCCACAAAGTCAGTGTGCCACACAGTCCCAGCCCATAAGGCTAAACAACACACCAAATACACTTGTAATAGGTGACTCTATTGTCAGACACACTGACATCCCACTCACCAGACTGAACAAGGACAAGGTCACTGTACATTGTCTGTCGGGTGCCAGGATCCTCCACATAACACAAGCACTCAGGTCACTTCAAAGCAAGTACAAATATGACTTTGTCATTCTCCATGCAAGTGTGAATGACCTGAGACGTACCTCCCTGGAATACATGAAAAGAGACATAGAGGAGCTCTCTGATCATGTAGCCCAGGCTGGTATGATGCAGACCTTGAGTAGCATCTTACCATCACCAAGAATGATGCCACAGTATAAAGAAAAAATGTCAAATTTTAACAATTGGTTAAAATATTGGTATCACTCAAAGGGGATCCAGTGTCTGTCAGCCTGGGATGACATGCTCGACAAGCCATGCTGCTTCGCTAGGGACGGTTTGCACCTGTCACCCCTGGGCTTTTGAATACTGGCTAAGGCTCTTGCCAACCCCATAGTGCCTTTTTTAGGCAAGGCTCAAAAGACAAACCCACCTCCATAGAAAATACAGAGAAAAAGAAACTAAGGGTAATGCTACTCAACGCCAGAAGTCTAAACCTCAAAATGCACGCACTCAAGACTCTCCTCAGTATGGAGAACATCGATGTCTATGCGGTAACAGAGACCTGGTTCAAGGCTCCAGAGAGCACCCCAGCACTACCAGGTTATACGTCATACCATGCTTTCCGGCCACAAAGCTCAGACCGAACCACAAAAGGAGGGGGAGTATCAATATATATCAAAAATACCCACACCTCCAGGTTAGTATCACTGCACGAAGCAACGGAAACCATCCACGTGCAACTAACAGTGGGCAAAACTGCATTTCAGTTTATAGCCTGCTACAGACCACCCTCCCAAACTCAGGAACCCCACTCGGCCTTCCTGAAAACACTGGAGAACATGAAAGTCTCTCCAAACACCATCATATTTGGTGACTTCAACTACCCAAACATTGGCTGGGTAAACTACTCATGCTCACATACCCTTGCCCAAAGGTTCCTAGAGTTTATAAACTCAAATGCTATGGAACAACTGGTCAATACCCCCACAAGAGGGGATAACATATTGGATCTAAACATAGGGACCCTATGTTCCACACCAGAGTTATACCCCTCACTGGTAAAATCAGACCACAAATTAATCTCACTGGACATCCATATCTTGTCCCCACCCCCAGCCAAGGTAACCACGGTGAAGAACTTCTCAAAAGCAAACTTCACACTTCTCAAAACTTAGGTGGAAACCTTCAAAGCCCCTGGGCCAGTGGAAAACATGGTTCAAAGCGCAGAATCCTTCGCAAATGCATTCTATGGACACCTGCAGGAATGCATGGGTCGTGCCATCCCAAATAAAACCAAGACTCACTCCTCCAAGGGCAGGAGACCTGTATGCTGGACCCCAGCCATAAATAAGCTGTACAACAAAAGGAGGAAGCTACTACATGATAGAGCAAGATCCCAAAAAGGGACGGCAGCTCTGACCAGTACCAGCAAGAAGCTACGATCCCTCATTAAATCATCTAAGGCCAGCTTCGAAAAAAAAATTGCACAAGATACTAAAGATAACCACAAGGCATTCTTTAGTCATGTCAGGAATCTGGGCGGCAACTCCCAGATATGCTCCGAGTTAGTGCAAAACAACAAAAAATACTCTGAACCAACAGACATTGCCAACATCCTGGCAGACAGATTCAGTGCAAATTTCTCCCCCCACCCCCCCACCCCCAAAAGAGCAAATCTCCATCCCAACAGAGTATAACCTCCCAGACATCACAGATGATCAGGTGAGAGCTGCCCTCTCCAAAGCAAAAAAACACAACATCAATGGGACCAGACGGCGTCCCAGGATGTGTCCTGCACGAGCTACAAGATGAGCTAAACCCTCACCTAAAGTCCCTGTTCAACCTCAGCCTTACCACAGGATATGTACCCAAGGAATGGCATACAGCAACGGTGGTCCTGCTCCACAAGGGAGGTGCCACAACAGAGCCTGGTAACTATCGCCCTATAAGCCTGACTAGCCTGGTCTGCAAAGCTATGAAGCGTGTCATCATGGAACTCATAACAATGATATTGGTAACCTTCAGACACTGGATCCTACAAAGTTCGGCTTTGTTAAGGGCAGGTATTGCCTCTTGAACCTGGTCAACTTCTTTGAAACAGTTACCAGGGCCATAGACAAAGGGAAAGTGGTCCACACAGCCTACCTGGACCTCGCAAAAGCCTTCGACACAATACCCCACTCTGGTATCATAAATAAGCTTACCAGCGTAAATATCAACCCCTATGTCACAAGATGGGTTGCAAACTGGCTCAGGGATAGAACCCACTCAGTCAGAATTGCAGGAGCCTTGTCAGACTCTAAACCAGTTACAAGTGGAGTTCCACAAGGCTCAGTCCTGGAACCTCTCTTGTTCGGTATTTACTTCTCTGAGGTACAGGCAAACACAGGAGGACTATGGCTGACGAAGGTTGCAGATGACTGCAAACTAGGTGCCATAATAGACTCCCTGGCTGACACAAGCATTCTCCAAAAGGGTCTCACAGAGACAGATAACTGGTGCCAGAGTCATGACTTAAAGCTAAATGCAAAAAAATGCATTGTCATCCCCTTTGGGAAAAACAAAGTGCCCACAGACTACCACATAGGAAGAAACACACTAAGTACGGAGGAAGTAATTAGGGACTTGGGGACCCAAGTAGACAGTAATCTCTGCTTTGACAACCACGTTGCCAAAGTAGTCAGAAAGACCTTCTATATAGCCCACCTCATCACGAAAGGTTTCGCATCTAGATCAAGTGAGGTCATTGTACCACTCTATTCATCACTCATCAGGCCCATAATTGAATACAGTGCCCCATTTGGGATGTACCTTACCTGACACCTGCAGCAACTGGAAAGACCCCAAAGGTACCTCACCAAGAGGATAAAGGTACTTAAACAGATGCCCTATGCAATCAGGCTAAAGAAACTCAGGCTCTACTCAGTTGCTTACCGCCTACTCAGGGGCGGCCTGTGCCTGACTTATAAAGCCATGTCCATCCCAGATTTAATGGACATGCTCCATCTCAAGAAATCCAAATCCCTTAGAGCTACACGTTCTAGAGACTTAAACCTGAGCACAGAAATAAATAGGACATGCTGGAGGGACAGATTCATATCCCAGAGACTACCATCACTCTGGAACAAAATCCCAGTCCAGGTTAGGCAGAGCCCCTCACAACCCTCTTCAAGAGAAATCTTGGCGAGTGGATGGGAGACCGTAAGTATACCCCCAGGATCACTTCTGGGTCCCTGCTAGACAGAGGCACAATAACTTAACCGTAAAGGGACAATATTCTATGACCTACTACTCATAGGCACAGTCTACAAATCTAAAAGGGTGGTGAAAGCCAAACACACTCTGGCTAGGCTTGTAAATGCCCTAGGGCAGATAGCCTAGTATCAACCTGTGAAATGATGAACCTATGAACAATCTAATACCAGTTTATTAACACTTTGTATAGGCTAACCAGCTAATCCAAAACTTTATTAATTAAGAGATTAACTAAATAAAAAAAATGACTGAATGACTAGCAAAAAAATGACTGACTGACTGACTAACAAAGATCTACCACTAGACATCTACCAGAATAAATATTAATAAATATATGACTTTTAACAAAGATCGCTTACATATCAAATAAATACTTCATTGGGTTTGTGTGTCACAAACCAAGTTAAGGGAAGCAGTGAACAACTGATACTAAATAAAAAGTGCACAATACATAATTATGAATGTGTAAGAAAAATGCAATACTGTGAAAAAAATGGTCCTTGAACAGTTCATTCCCCCTGCTAAAAAATTAAAAGTAAAATAATTTGCAAACAGAATAAGACATTCTCATATATACATACATATATATATAGATATAGATAGAGATAGAGATATAAATATAATTATAAATATAAATATAGATATGTTTTGCTATTGATTTGTCAGGAGCAACATCACTGAAAGGAAATATAGAATGGTACTGCACCAACAGTCAATAACATCCGGTCTTACAAAGGCGAGAAATCTCAAATATCAAAACTTCCTCAAGGTGTGAACTCAGGAACGAATGCTACTCAGATCGCACAAGGGACAAGTCTGTCAGATCTATGTTGCAAGCCCAGATGTCACTAATTATTTGTGAGTGTTGTCATCTAAAGATGTTGTACTTAGAGCCAGATCATGGTCAAATTGTGACCTAAAGGACTGGGCCTCCCCCACTGCAGTCATGCCAGTATCCCATTACTTGGCTGTATTTTACTAATTACAAGAAAATATGTTCAAATCTGCCAGTGTACATACTGTTTTCTTTTTTACTTTTACAGTAATCACAGCTTTGTATTTAAAAGTTGTATTTCATATATGCAGCGGTGCAGCAGTTAAGATTGCAGCCTCACAGCAAGAGGTTCTCCGTTTTGATTCTCGGCTGGGGTGCCTTCTTTGCAGAGTCTGCATGTCCTCCCTGCATTCACGTGGGTTTCCTCTGGGTACTCCAGTTACCTCCCACTTTCAAAGACATGCGTCTGGAGTATTTTTCCCCAGGCCTCCACTGAAAATAGGCTCTGTCCTAGTCAGACTTTGCCAGTTAACAAATGTTAAAATAAAATAAAAATAAAAAATACTTTATATGAAAAACACTGACAGACATTTGCTAAACCAAACAAAATAGTCTCACAATAAAAAAGACATAGCATAAGCAACAGTAATCTTCTCTTTCCCTGAAACTCACATTTTTGAAAATACATCTGGAAACCCATCAGACTGTAAAAGACATGTTGGGATTCATAGTCTAATAGCATTATACTGAAGCACTGGTTAGTGGCTATGTGAGAACTGCATGGAATTCAAAATACAAATGAGTAATACATTTGCTGAAATCTTGGGGCTGTCCACTAGATGCGAGTGTCTCTTTCCAGCAGCTGCCCAGAAACACTGCCTGGTGAAGTGACTTAGGCAGAGTCACACAGTAGACAAATGAAGGCTGGAGGAATCAAACCACGCATTACAGCTCATAAGCATACTCATCTTAACTAAGTACCAGACAGACTATTGTAATCCAAGACAGTACATTTCACACCTGTATGCCTGTATAAAAGCTAAATTTAATATATATTAATGGTTAAAATATTCACATTAACCCCATGGAAGTCATGCTGACTATCAGCACACTATCAACAGTCAACAGAACAAGGAAGCCAAGGATTGTACTCATACAAGCAGGTTCATATGATGATGCTGCTGCTGTTACATCCTAACTACTGTGAGATCAGTAGTAGATTGTGTACCTTCGGTCCATGACTGTTTTCAAACCATGCTCCCCACCCTGCACACATTTTAGTACCATGCATAAATGCATGCGTTCTTTGATTCATCATCCTGATTGCTTTAGCCCATACCTCTTGTTTAATACAGCAGCATTTGTTTGAGTGTGTTTTAAATTTATAATTTTGAAAACTGTTCCAGTAAGCAGGGAAGCAAAATGTATGAACCAATAATGACAAAAGTATGTATTTCAGAACATTTCAACCATAAAAAGCCACTCAAACTGCTGTCATTATAATCAAAAAATATCTGTACTGAATGACTGTGGCCACTTGATTAACTGTGTACATATCACATGACTAATTGTGATAAAAAGGGCACAGTAAAGTATTCCAATTTGCTTTATAAGTGAATACTAGTCCAACAAAGTCCGACTACTGACTTTTAACTTTATCACCTCAGTAGAGTCAGTCATTTTATCCACGGATGTTCTCCAAACCCAGCAATTATAGCTATATTGTTGACTGCATCCTTCTCAGATGTCTGTACCAAAAACTAATAACAATGATAATGACCAAGGTGAAATATTTCACATTTGGTTCAAACAAAAACACAGTAGCCCAAGCATTTCAATGTAATTCTCAGACACGCATTAGTCCTGAAAAGGCAGATTAAAGATTATTTAAAAATGGTTAGATAAAAGTCGAAGATACATGCATCCACACATAACTCCCCACCAGAAATTATAGCCTCTTTGTTGACAATAAAGAACAAGGAAACTAGGATCACATTCAAAGAACTTCTCACATTTTGATGCTCCTGTTTTACTAGTGACTTGCTCAAAAACAGGACATAAATATGAGGCAAAACCATATATGTTCTGCAAAACTAGAGACAAATAAGCAGACTGACTGTTACTGTAGAAGATTATGTCTACTGTTTCCTGTACTCATTGTACAAGCTTTAACACTGTCAGAGCATTTAATTAGACAGGAATTTTACACACACACACACACACACACACACACACACACACACACACACACACACACACACACACACACACACACATGCACACACACACACGCAAACACACACACACACGCACACACACACACACACACACACACACACACACACACACACACACACACACACACACACACACACACACACACACACACACACTTCTGATTTGCCTCTACCCGCACTAAATAGCTAACTACTAATAAACATTAGAAAGATTGCTTTGTCTCTCTGTTCTTCCCACCCTGCAATTAGGATCCAGTCTGATATAGATAAATCTGGTCTGTTTCGACTAGGTAAAAAAAAAAAAGTCTGTACTCTGATTCGAGCTCCAGGAAGGCTCCCTCATAGGTTCATAGGTGTGTACTAGGCTAATGACCACAAGGGGCCTTTTAAGCCTAGCCATGCATCCCAAATCTCTAACAAATTCTGATACCCGTGATAAGTGTAAGCATAGGCCTGGAAGATGAACCATTTAGAGATTACCTGATTGCATTAGAGACATAGGTGCCAAACCAGGGATGAATTTCCTCTTCCCCACCAGTTGTCCAACTTATACTTGAATTGAGTTAGGGAGATATCTGCTTCACATGGATGGGGAGTCTGTTACAGAGAAGGGGTAGTCTCTGGGATACATACCTGTCTCTTCAGCAGGTCTTATTTCTATCACAGGCAAGGCTTAAGTCTTTAGAATGGTCCTATTTGTTTTGTGGATATTCAGCAGGTCCATCAGGGTGGAGTCCGATAATTCCTTGCATACCAGGCACAGATCTCCCCTCAGCAGCCTGTAGGGAACAGAATATAGGGATAGGACATTGAGGAGGTCTGCACATGACATGTTACTTATGCCATGTATTCTTTTAGTGAGGAAACTCTGTGGACATTCCTTTTGTTGAATGTGTTTGGTTAGATACATACCAAAAGGGGCATTGTACTCAGTGATAGGTCTAATGAATGCTGAATATAGTGGAACAAGATACATACCAAAAGGGGCATTGTACTCAGTGATAGGTCTAATGAATGCTGAATATAGTGGAACAATGGTATACTTAGATCTAGATGCCATATTTTTGTTTATAAGTTGCTAAAGTATCAGTTAAGGAATTTTACAGTTAACAATACAGGCATGTACACAATAAGTGTTCATAGCCTTCCTCTGTCCATTAAGAACATAGCTGCCTAACCAGAGGGGTAAATTTGTGATTTACTATCCATTGGCCCAAGTTATATTTAAATACTGTTAGGGATGAGCTTTCTTCACATGAATGAGAAGTCTGTTCCAGAAAAAGTGTAATATTTGAAAAACATGCATGTTCCTCCAGCTTGCCCTGTTTATGTGCAATAAGGTGTATCTATTTCCTATATATTTATTCATATTTGTTGACCGAGTAAGTCTGACTGAGCAAAAGCCCTTTTTCAGTGGAGGCCCAAGGAAAAAAGCTCCATTAATACAAACTTGTAGACAGATGATTTTAAACCAAAAATACCAGTCATTATGCAAAACAGTAGGAAACATTAGAACATATATAGTTAAATAATACATAGGTAGTTTAAGGCAGTAGAATAATGGCAATGATGTATATACGCTTGAATAAAAGTAGTTGAGATCGAAGAGTTAAAGTTGCATTGTGTCATATAACATAGTTGTAGTAAGTAAAAGATGATAATATACCTGGAAGTGCTAGGTGGTAAAAAAAAAAATAATAATTTTGGGGAATAAACAAGGAGGAGGGGGTGGATTAGTTAAGTGGTTTAGGATAGATTATGGGTTAGGAAGTGAGATAAGAGAGGAAGGATTAATATGGGAAGAATTTAGGGAGTGTGAGAACATGAAGAGATGGGGTGGGGGGGTCAGAGGTTCTTAGAACATGTATATCTAATGCTATGTGTTTTGTGGATGTGCAGCAAAATCCATCAGTGTGGGATCAGAGGATGCCTTTTAGGCTAGGCAAAGATCATTGTGCATCAGTCTGTAGGAGACTGAGTACAGAGACAGAGATAGGAATGTTGTATTATTCTGCAAGACACTGGTGCCAGAACTGTGGTTTCAGCAATTTATTTTGGTGATCAGAAAAAAAATGTTTTCTTTAGTATCTAGGAATGTGCATGTTCACGTGTGTGTGTGTGTGTGTGTGTGTGTGTGTGTGTGTGTGTGTGTGTGTGTGTGTGTGTGTGTGTCTGTGCACACATGCATGTGTGTGTGTGTGTGTGTGTGTGTGTGTGTGTGTGTGTGTGTGTGTGTGTGTGTGTGTGTGTGTGTGTGTGTGTGTGTTTGTGTGTTTGTGTGTGTGTGTTTAAGTGTGTGTGTTGTGCATGTGTGTGGGTCTGTGTGTGTGTTTTTGGGCATGCTTGAACATGCACAAGAGGAGAGAGTATAGTGGTGGAGAATGGGTTGTTTCCTTCCATTGTCAAGTAGCAGCCTTGAGAACATTAAAATATTTACACATTACAGTTTTAGTAAAACAAATACTAGAATCTTCCAAATCATAGGTCATTTTAATCCATACATAGATTCATAAAGGGAAATCTTTAACTGATGTCATCAAAGTCAACAGAAATATAAAGAAAGAACACTGGTTCAAGTTTCAGTTACCTGGCAACACCTTTAACTTTATGGTCACCCTCAAACAAACACATATATACACAAACAGACACACATTTTAGTACATTTAGCAACAGCTTATCTCTATGCAGTAGTTGAATCCTAGGCCTCCATACCCTATACTTTTATTTACAAAATTGTCAGGAAGCACAGCCTAGACAGGAAACTGGGAGGTTGCATGCCAGCCTGTGTGTTGTTGCTGGCAAAGGCCGTGGCTTTCCCTGGAATTCTACGTGAGGCTTAGTGTGTATGTTTCACACAGCTTAAATATAGGCCTTGAACCAAAAAAAAAAAAAAAAAAAAAACAACACAGCAAGACACCTCTCATGGGGAAACATGAGCAAACTGGCATTTTCAGATGAAAAGGCAGTCTGAAGGGGAATCCTGACTCCACCCCTTCTCTGCACAGTATTTTCTTCTTTTAAAGTGGGTGGTAGGTGACAAAGAGAAACCCCAAGGTGACACACACATTCCATAATATTCCAACACTATTATAAGAGTTTCTATTTTTGATATGTCTGTGGTAAACGCTGAGCTGCTGAAAGGTGAAGAGACAGAAAATACTTTAATCAGAGGTGCTTTGTTGATTCACTGTGTTTACCCATTGACCTGGCAGAACATTCACCCCTCAATGTAATTAACTGATTCTGTGTTCAGTGCACTGGGGAGGGGTATTTGTAATATATATAGTTTAGGTATAGTACAGACTTGTCACTATGTAATTAACACACATCTTTTTAAAAACAAAGGACAATTGCAGGGAGTAAGTTGATGGGTTATTGAAGTACCATGGATATTTTCAAACTGACACTGTGTTTTATTAATTTGATAGCTAGACATCCATCAATGCATCACGACTTACTACTTTAAAATTAGACTAGTATGCAGTAGTTCAAGTCTCCAACAGTGTAAGGCATTTAGAACTGTCAAAATGTTGATATGTAAACTGCACTGCTGTGCTGACTTATACTGTTGTCAGAAAGCCAAATTAAAGTTTGAAAAAAGAGCTGCAAAACAGTGTTCTGTGCCCTGTGATGAGTTTCATGTTAGTAACAAAAGGACTGCAGCAAATGCTGGTCTATCATTTAGGCATAGATCTCTGGGAAAAGGTGCTCTGAAGCAACAATGTTATAGCCATCCTACCCAAATAAACTAGTTTCACTAGCAAAGAGTGCCAGAACAGATTGAAGATATATATATATATATATATATATATATATATATGCTATATAATAGGTAACAGTGTGGATCACTTTACTAAATAATTTAGTACAGAAAAAAAAGAACTTTATGAAGATTAAAAGCATCGATTGTTTGCATGTTGCTGCAGCTCTAGAAGTATACGCCAATAAAATGTCTATGTATATATGTATGTATTTATTTATTTGTGTAATTCTTGAGGCCGGTACCCCAAGACTCCCTCCCACTACTCTATACAACCACTTGTTCCTCCACTTCTGAGGTCTCAACTTCATGGGTATTACTTATTTTTGTGTCCTGAAAGAGAGTTGAACAAATTGGAGTGGTGCTGCCATTCTACAGCACTGGGAATGTTATGCTAGACTTAAGTCCCTCCCTGTGTGCTGACAACACTGACAGGTTAGGTGACCAACAGGGACTAGCCTCAGCTACATGCACCTAACCCAGGCCCATAAGGCCTCCATACTTTCTTCATCCTCTCATCCTAAGCTATAATATCATTATCCCTGAGCAACAATCTTTATCTGAGATCCATAGGAGACATGTCAAACATGTTCCCTGCCCCAAAGACAGAGCTACCCATTCTCCATGCCTGCACCATCAAGCATACTGACCACTAATGTTATTCAGAGTTACAGGGCTATAGTTAATTTTTATCTATCTGTACAACCAGTACGGCAGTAAATGCTCCTTCAGGGAGACATATATTGTATAAGTGAAAGACAGGCATTATTAATATAGTTTTCTATTTATACACAAGATTAAAACAGTATGGCCACATCCAAAAAATGCAATGCAGAAAGCACTATTTACACCTGACAAGGGACTTGTTCATGAGCAATAGAAGCCATGAACCTAGCATTAAAAGAAGTGACAGCACTTGATCTTTGTCGAGCTTAAAAATCAAAAATCTAGTGGTGCACTATAGAAACTTTAAAAACATATTGACCATACACAAATTAATGTGTTCATACTTAACATCTGTATGATTTAAATTCCTTGATTGTCATGGAAATATGTATTAAATGAGTAATGTTTATCGGTTCACAGGGTCATAGTTATATATCACGCTAATGACCAACAAGGCCATTATAAGCCTAGCAGTTTCATCCAACCCAATTGTGCCCCTATGTTTCATATGCTGTTATTAGGAGGGGGTCTGTAAGTTAGCAAGTTTCTAGAGGTTGTGTGGGGGGGTATGGTAGTTTTGGCATTACTGTCTGCCACTGTCTTTCAGAGACATGGGATCCAGGCCCAGGTGAATTGAAGTTACACTTAAATAGGGTTAGGGATGGCCACTGTTTCACATGGATGGGGATCCTCTGAAACATATATCTGTTTCGCCAACATGTCTTGCTTAACATCCTAATGAAAATGTAAATCCGTTGATCTAGTGGTTCTGATGCCGTTCATTTTGCAGATGTGTAAAAGGTCCATCAGAGCTGGATCCGATGAGCCCAGTATGTCAGGCATAGATCTCCTCTCAGTATACTGTAGGAGACAGAGTACAGAGATAGGGACTTAAGGCGATCAATATAGGACAATCTTTATATGTGTTTTATATACGGGAAGATGCCTTTGTGGGTATTAAAAATGTTGCGTATGTTTTGTCAGGTGTATGCTGAAGGGGACACTATACTCAATGATGGGTCTGATAAGGGTGAATAAAGTGGCACTATGACTTCCTTTTTCCTGGATGCCATGCCCTTACTTCTAAGTTGGCTTTCATAGAATGATTTTCTTACTACCTTGGACACATGCTTGTCAAAGGCCAGATTACTGGCTATATATTTTTCCAGATCTCTGACTAATGGGTCAGCTCTATAGAGTGTTCTACCAATAGAGTAATTAGCCTGGGTGGCAGTTTTCCCAAAAGGCAGAATAAAATGCATTTCTTCGCACTGAGTATTAGTCCATGACTTTGACATCAGTCATTTGTCTGTGTTAAACCCTCTAGTTAGATGTTTGTGTCATGAGGAAATCTACGATAGCTCCCAATTTGCAGTCATTAGTGAACTTCATAAGCCAAAGGCCATTGACCTTTGCATTAAGCTCTGAGAATTAGATGCCAAATAGGAGCCATCTCAGCATGGAGCCCTGAGCTATCCCACTGGGGACTAGTGTCTTATAGTATCACCAGGCCTGACTTCCTTATTCCTGTCAGTGAGACAGTTGACAAGCCACCAAGTTATGCAGGGTTTATGCCCATTTCAGTGGTTTTGTGAACTATATCTGAGTGGGTATTATATCGAACACAGGTTCATAGGTTGGTACTTGGCTATCAGCCATAGGGCCTATACAAGCATAGCCATAACAATTCCCTGGCTATTTCTTCCCACACTATTTACTTCCCTGGACCCTTGTCTAGCAGGGTGACTGACGTGATCCCCGGGGTGAATTTCCTTTCTCCCATCCAATCGTCAAGGTTCCTTTTGAAGAGGGCCAAAGAGCCACTCTGCTTGACATGTATGGGCAATCTATTCCAGAGTCTGGGGAGTCTCTGGGTCAGGAACCTATCCCTCCAGCATGTTTTGTTTATTGTGATGACAAGGTTTAGATCCCTGGAGCGTGTGGCTCTGAGGGATTGGGATTTCTTTAAGTGTAGCATGTCCAACAGCTCTGGGTTTGACATGGCCTTGTATGTCAAGCAGAGATTGCCTCTGAGTATACGATATGTGACAGAGTATAGCTGGAGTTTTTCAAGGCGGTCAGCGTAGGGCATTTACTTTAGGCCTGTGATTCTTTTAGTGAGGTATTTCTGTGGCCTTTCCAGTTGTTGCAGATGTCTTGAGAGGTACATACCAAACGGGGCATTGTATTCAATAATGGGTCTAATGAGGGATGAGTACAGTGGGACAATGACCTACCTTTTTCTGGATGAAAAGCCCTTAGTGATGAGGTGTGCCACATAGAAGGATTTCCTGACTGTAGTGGTGATGTGGTTATCGAAGGTAAGACCACTGTCTACCTGTGTCCCTAAGTCTCTTATCACACTTTCGGTGTTTAGTGTACTGCCACCTATATGATAATTCACGGGTACATGTTTTTTCCCAAAGGGGATAACTATACATTTCTTGGCATTGAGCTTGAGCCCATGGTTCTGGCACCAAGCATCTGTTTCTGTAAGGCTCTTTTGTAGAGTATCCACATCATTTGGGGATTCAATAATGGCTCCCAGTTTGCAGTCATCTGCGAACTTTGTTAGCTAGAGTCCCTTATTGTTGGCCTGTACTTCAGAGAAGTAGATGCCAAACAAGAGCGGTCCCAGGACTGAACCCTGAGGTATTCCACTTGTCACTTGTCTGGGGCTGGATTTGGAGTCGGCTACTTTTACAGTGTGGGTTCTATCAGTAAGCCAGTTAGCAAGCCATTGGGTGACATAGGGATTAATGCCCAGCTTAGTAAGTTTATCTATGATTCCAGAGTGGGGGATGGTGTCAAAGGCCTTGGCAAGGTCTAGATAGGCTGTGTGGACCACCTTACCCTTGTCCATGGCTCCGGAGACCGATTCGAACAAGTCAATCAGGTTCAGGACACAAGATCGGCCCTTCACGAACCCAAACTGGGTGGGGTCCAGTGTTTGAAGGTTGCCAATGTCTTTGTTTATAAGTTCCATGATAATACGCTCCATGGCCTTGCAGATAAGGCTCATCAGACTGATGGGATGGTAGTTTCCAGGATCCAAGATGGATCCCCCCCTTGTGGAGTGGGATAACTGCAGCTCTGCGCCACTCAGTGGGCACGAAACCTGAGGTGAGGCTATGATTAAACATGACACTTAGGTGAAGTGCCAGTTCATATTGTAGTTCATGTAGTACACAGCCTGGGATGTCATCTGGTCCCATGGATGCTGTATTCTTAGCTTTGGAGAGTGCATTTTTTACCTGTGTGGCCGTTATTACCGGAATTTGGCAATCTTCCGGTATTGAGATGGGCCATTTAGGGGGTGAGAGGGGGGTGAAGTTGGCACTGAATCGATCTGCCAGGATATTGGCAATATCCTTGGGATCAGTATATTTAATGCCATTCTGTTTTACCTCAGAGCAGATCTGAGCATTGCCATTAAGATTCTTGATATAGTTATAGAATGCCTTGTCGTTGTCTTTGGAATCTTTGGCAATTTTATTTTTGTAACTAGCTTTGGAGGATTTTATGAGGGATCTCAGTTTCTTACTGAGGCTGGTGAGGGAGTTTTTTACATCCTGGGATTTTCCTCTTTTCTGCAACATAGGTTGCACCTTACACCTTAGCCAAGTCGAGGCAATCATTATCTTCCCCTCATCCATTGACTTAGTGACCTTCTGAAAGAAGTCCACCAGGTTTAATAGGCATGTTGGGTTCAGTGCCTGAAGGTTGCTTATGTCTTTGTTGATCATTTCCATGACAATTAGTTCCATGGCTTTGCATATTAGACTAGTCAGACTAATAGGTCTATAGATTATGTGGTCAGTTGATGGTCCACCCTTGTGAAGTTGGATAACCATTGCAATCCTCCATTCTCATGGTGCAAATTATGTTTTGGGGCTATAGTTGAAAAGTTACTCAATTGGTTCTGATAGGTTATATCTCCAGCTATTTAGGAGGCATCCCAGAATATTTTCAGGGCCCATTGAGGCTGTATGTTTGTATTTTTCAGTTCCTTGGTAATGTTTGTTGTGCTATCTTTCTAATGAGTGGATTGGATCCGCTGTATAATTTAAACATTTTTTCTTGTTGCAAAGTGTATCTATGTTGTTTGACCATTAGGTTGGTTTGTTTTGGAATGTTCCATTGGATTTTGCTCTGCTTGTGTCTGCTAATTGAATGCATTTGTCTAAGTGGGCCAAGAATTTTTTTTTGTGAAGCTCACCTATGACAGTGCCCAACATGGTGCTGTCATAGGTGAATTTTGAGATTTGGGGACTTTTGGAGATTTGAAGGCAAATGTCACAATTTCATAGCTCAACTTAACTAGTGAAGGAGAAACCAGATGCAGAGATTATATTCATGAAGACCACATCTTGATTATTATGCCCTCTGTGGGTTTAATGACAATCTGTTTCAGCAGATTTTTGTTAATCAAGTCCTAGAACTTCTGGGTAGACTCTAAATTGGAGGTATAGGTTGTCCAGTTACTTGCAGAATAGTTAAAGTCTGCCAAAATAATGGAGATTTTGTTAGCAAGGAGTTCTTTGAATACTTTCAAGAATTTAGCATGATCATCTGATGACATGGGGGTGTGCTATAGCAGAATGTAAGTTTGTAGTTTCCTTTATTTATGGTAATCTGGAGTTCTATGAATTCTGTTTATGTGTCTTTGGGAACCTCTCTGGGGGTAATACGATCACTGACAAATATGGAGATGCAACCATAGTCATCATCAGGCCTAAAAAATGGAAGGTGGAAAACCCAAATATGGAGGGAGTGCTTTATTTTCATTAAAACCAACTATCAGTAATTATACAAACTCAGATGTGGAAGACCCTCAAGATCACCCACTTTGTTGCCTGATAATCCTGGCGCTGAGAAAAGCAACCTTAATGTGGTCCAAACTGTGATTTGATGACTTTTGTGCATCAGAATGTTTATCATGTGTACTTTTCCTACAAAACACAGCACTATGGTGGCAGTATTGGCTTTAGCCAATATGCAAAAACATCTGAATGAGAGGCATCCTTTGTGACTCAAGTTGGACTGCCATTCATCTTGTCTCATATTGATACATGCTGGGTCCCCACAGAATAATGGCAACTTTTAAGCCCATTGTTGAAGCCAATTATTTTTCTTTGTATCTATGAATCACACTTGGTAAAGGAAGGATTTCACTCAAGACCATACTCAAGATCATAATCTTAGCTGCATTTGTGTTTTGCGTTGAAAATTAAGACATAACTCTCTGTATGTCCATCGTGGTTTTACATCCCATGTCATTCACTCCCATTCACTCCCACATGGAGTACTGCTATGTTGTAATCTTATCTGCCCTTGGAAACAACTTTTCAGGATGACTGTAATATCAGAGGTTCTAGCACATGAAAGACAACTCACTGTAACCCTGTCCTTATGCAGCATTGTGACAGCCTGCCACAAAGTTGTGTTCTGAATAGATGTAGACCACCTGAAGACATGGTGGCAGGTAGCCAAATCACAGGCCTGAAAGGCTAGTCTGAAAAGAAGACAAGACCTTGTGCCTCCCCTGTTTGTTGACATATCACATGACTGTGGTGTTGTCTGTAAAGACTTTTAAAGTGCCTGGGGACCAAATAAAATGGAATGCCTGAGCACAAGATTGAGCACCCTCATTTTTTAAATGTTGATGTGTTATGGTCTCTGATAAAAGGGCCATAGACACTGAACCCACTGATTGTTGTCAGAGGCTCCCCACCCCATATCAGAAGCATCTGGGAACAACTCCTGAGGTAAGGATAGGAGTCTGAAAAGGCAGTCCAGGATTAAGGAAGATCTGCTGAATCAACCAGTGAAATTAGAGTTTAAATCAAGGAAGCAAGGGAATCAGAAACTCCAGAGGGTGACAGTGTTGGTGGCAAGCAATCTTTAGGTACCACTGAAGGTTCCTCATATGAAGCTTGCCAAAGGGAAGTATAGGAATGGTAGATGTCATGAACCCCAGGGCTCTGAGAAATTGCTTTGTAGGAATGAATGGAAGAGTAAGCAGAGACTGGAAGTAGGTTGTCAGAGACTTAGCCTTGGGAGAAGGAAGAGAAGCCAGCATTTGGATGGTTTGCATTTTGCAACCCATTGTATACATAAGTAATAAGTAAATCATGTAGTGCAATGAAAAGGCTAATCACAGTCATGTATGAGGACAGATAAATGCGGTCTTGAGAAGATGTCAGACTGGACTTCGTGAGACTTATAGTGAATCTCAGACTGTGCAGAAGAAGCATGATGAAGCACAGATCCCGCAAAAGTCTGGATTGAGAGGGAACCTGAAAAAGCAGGCTCTACAGATAAGGGAATATCTGGATTCTCTAAAGCCTGCAAAAGGTTATGACAGGGGCCAGACAATTACTGTACACCCTTGGGGGCATAGAAAGACCATAGGGCAAAACAAAGTACTGAAAATGAGAGAAAGAAGTAGATAAATGCAAAAACTTCCTGAATGGAGTCTGAAAGGGAATATCAAGATAAGCATCCTTTAGGTCTAGGGAGACCAGAAAAGCCTGTGGAAGTAAGAGGGTAACAGAGTATAGCATGAAAGCATTCTGAAGGAAGGAATCTTTAGAAAAGAATTTAGAAAAGAGAGGTCCAGAATTGGTTTCCAAGACCCTTATTTTCTGGGAAACAGAAACATTCTGGAGTAAATTGTGTTCTCCTTTGGGAGTCTGGAATGGGTTGAATGGTGCTCTGAACCAGTAAATCCTGCAGAACCAAAGAAAAATAAAGAAGTTGGTCTGTAGAGATTGAGGAAGACCTGAGAAGTGAGACAGGGATTTCCATACCATAAAATAACCATGATGGATAATGGACAGGACCCAGGAGTCTGAAGTAATCTGTTGTTAGACAGGGCAAGAGATGGAAAGCCTAAGGGGCAAAGGATCCTGGCCAAGAAGAAGGAGAATGGGAGAAATGTTGTCAGATGAAGGTAGATTTATCCTGAAAAGGGGGCTTTTCAGTTTTAGAAGGCTGGTTACCTTTATCAGAGAACATACTTAAGATCCTTGTTCCCCTTAGAAGGTTGACGATGATGCCCATGCACAAAGGGAGACTTAGAAGAACAATTTCTCTGACGTTTGAGTATTGGAGAAAAAAGATTTGTTTAAAATTCTGCATCACTTTACCTTTGCCTTGGTGAGTTTTAAACAAATCAGCAGCAGCCATAGCAAAGACAATTTTGTTGTCCAAAGGAGCATCTAAGAGCCTGGCCTTGATATCATCAGGTAAATCCTAGAGGTGAAGCCAAGTGTATCTACTCCTAAGTGAACCTGAAGCAGTAGCTCTAGAGGGTATATCAGCTGCATCATAACTACATATGATGGAGTGATGGGCAACATGAGAAGTGTAACTCAATAAGGAGAGGACAATAGTTTTAACTTCAGAGTCAGGAATTTCTGACAAAATCCCTCTCAAGTTGGGACAAAAGGCCCAAACATACCTGGTAAGAAATGGCTGTACCTTGGGTTGGGTGGATTTAGAGATGGTGCCCTGTGTGAAGTGTTTGAGAAGTTAGTTCTCAAGATAAATGGATAAAGACAGAGGCCAGATGGCTGTTAAGTGTTTTGGAAACAAAAGCCTGACAATTGGTACACTGAGTATGATTGTGTGAAGCGCCTAGACATAATAAACAATTCTCATGATGGTCTTTATAGGGAATCTACCTTCCACACTGACATTTTCCCTTCCTGGATGACATGAAGCCTAAATACACAAACAAAAGAAGTAAAAGAAGAAATCCCAATGGGGCATTTATCTGTATATGGCTCAGTAGAAACCAGCTCAGCAAAGCATATTCAGATCGACCTTCAACTGTGGTGTTCAGACTGGTGCCAAAGGAGTTCAGAGTATTGAGCATGCGTATATCACCTTTATGCCGACACGTGCTGGAGCATACATCTGACATTCAATGCTGAGAGGATGTAAAGGCTTTGGTATACTGGTCAGTTGTTGGGCAGTCCTTGGCACTAAATCCCACATGTTATGAACACTGCAACAGTGATAAGGAAGGGTATATTTGTTTGCTTAAGAAGCATGTATTTTAGAGACCTTTAATACCTTTCATGTATAATTATCATTCTTACAGAAATATGGATCAAAAATTTAAAAAATTCAGTCACTGTTTTATTGAATGCATCCCTCTGAATTTACAGTTTCCAAATGTGATTGGGAATAGTCACCATACTCAAAAATGAGACAAAGCAGTCTTCACAACTCCTTATTTCTAATATAATCACCTTCAAGGTCAGTACCACTCAGACCAAGAAATAGTTTTCAAGTTAACGTAAACACACACTGAATAATGTCTTTCCAGGCAATTTTATTCAGAAAGCGTTTGACCAGCCAGGGGCTTGAAAACAAAAGATACAGTGAATTCATCTGAAACATTCTAGTAGTTTTCTGTCTTTCATTTGCTATAGAATATTTGGGTTATTATTAATTAAAGTTCAAAGCAAATGCATGAGAAGTACTGTTCCCTCTGGAAAATTAGTGCAGATGATTTTCAGTACATTCTTAGCTAAGAGAGAGAGAGAGAGAATAAGGGCAGTTCTTCCATGTTAGGCATCCATACATGCCATTGTATACATAAGTAATAAGTAAATCATGTAGTGCAATGGAAAGGCTAATCACAGTCATGTATGAGTTTCTGATAATCACACTGCTGATGCAATTGCGTGCCACCATAAATGTTATCCTGAGTAAATTATGTTGGTTGAAAAATATATACTTCTGTGGGAAATGACAGGTTGAGATGTACAGCATTTGTAATACCCATACTAAGTGAAGGCTCTCAAGCATAAGACTGTATTTAACTAGGTAAATGAGCTGATCCTTGGGGACCTATTTTATCCAATACCCATGACAAAAGTACCAGCTGCAAGGCTTACAGGGATAAAGCCCACACTCTCCTCGCGGTGATTAAAGTTTGACTAGTGGTTTGAACACTTGAAGGACTGGCACAACAGGGTGACTAACTCTGGTTTGGCTACATGACTTGTATTTACTTATTTACCAGATGTTTGTTAACCTGGTAGATGGATAGGTCCAAGGAACATTTTCAATGATGACTTGCAAACAGAGCAATTAACACAACATTATATGACACAGACAAATACTACTCGATTTCTAAAAATGAATGGTTCTAATATAGAGTAATACTGTGGGTTTCTGAGTTACAAAAATGATAGCAATTCATATATGTGGCAAATTAGAATGGATTGCAGTTGGTCCAGGGGAGTGGAATGTGGCATCTTCTCTTGCATCAGTGGCATGTAACAAGCAAAGGATGGACAAGAAGGAATATAAATAATTATGGTACCACAAAATGGAATAGTTTTTTTTTTATTTACTCATTGTATTTATTATTTCTTAACCTGGTAAGCAGGGCAAAATAAATGCAGCATAAACATATAGTTAGTTTAGTGAAGGCAAGCAGCAGTCATGTTGAAAGGAATGCAACCAGACAAAACCCACATAAACAATGCTGATGGAAGAACTATAGACCCTGCAGTAGTACAGCACATACTGTTTCAATGAGCCATCACGCAGCACAGTTACAAACCGTTCACTCAGCAATACAGGATAATGGGAGTCTTACTGCTAATGTGAATAATTAGGCATGAAAAAGTAAAACAAGGCAAGTGGGGGGTGTTATAAAACCAAGAGATGCTTCTATAACTGAAAATGTCTAGAATTCCATGGAATTATAAATAGTAAGGGAAGATGAAACAAACATTTTATTTATGCCATAACTCATTGATTTCTTTTTCATTTACTATTATCAATTTTATTATAATTTGTTATTTATTTAAGGTATATAGACTGGATACAAGTACCTAATTTCAACAATGACCTTGCTTCTTCTTCTTTCGGCTTTTCCCATTTAGTGGTCGCCACAGTGGATCACCTGTCCGCTCAAGATTGGCAGTGGAGTTTTATGGTGTCAAGTTGCCAGCCCAGCGCCCAACCTTCCACAGAAGGCACAAACACACACACACACACACACACACACACACACACACACACACACACACACACACACGCACTCACGCCTAGGGCCAATTTAGAGTGTCCAATCCACCTACAGCATGTCTTTGGGATGTGGGAGGAAACCAGAGCACCAGGAGGAAACCAACACGACCACGAGGAGGACATGCAGACTCTGCATAGAAGGCACCCCAGCCAAGTATCGAACCAGAGAACTTCTTGCTTTGAGGTGACAATGCTAACTGCTGCAAAACCGTGGCCGCCCCTCAACAATGACCTTGCTACATAAGCAAAATAAAATATTGAAATAATAAATAATTAAAATGTGTATTACAAAAGGGGAGCGATAAATTGTAATATGTAGTATAATATTCTTTTTGGCATAATATCAACAAAGTATCCCTAATTGTCCTTTTTCATAAACAATGTTTATTTGATTTTGCATAATTTACCATCTGGATCATTGTCCTTCAAGATTTTTGATGCACTTGCATTGAAATATATGACAGCAAGCTATATCTGATATCTCCTCTAAATCCATGACATATGAAGATAAATGCTTCATGTTGCATGCAGGTGCACCGGATTATTTTTTTCTTTTTACTTAAATAGGTAGGTTTACTAGCTACAAGTGTCACTTGTCAGTCAGACAAAGTCTTCTCACAGGAGCAATATGAAGGCTAAAGACATCAAACCTGAGACTATAAGGTTTTCTTTTTTTTTTTTTTTTTACCATCAGTGTCTTCTGGCTCATCTTCTAACATATCTCCCTATCCTTATGGTTCACAGAATTATGCCACCCTACCAGTCTAACCCATTGATGGAGAGCCCATACTCAAGGGGGTTCTGACCATTTTCCCCATGTAAAATTTCTATAAGGCACCATCATCATACATTGAGAGTGGGACCAAGCCAGTTGAAGAACCATCTTACTCTGGCTTTCAGAGAGCTTTCTCCTTAAAGCCTATACCTCCTACATATATGCAGGGATGACATCAGCAGGTTGTCATACAGCAGTGCTGCAAGGCAATGCCCCCACCTATATGGTGACAAGTTTCTCTATGCCTGTCCAGACAGCTCCAGATTGGTTTCTGCTATCATCACCAGGGCTTGCAAACGTGCTGCACTCCCAGAAGAGGCAAGCAACAGACTGATACCTCATTGTTCTTCCTCCTGTTAAGCTCCAGCAGGTGCCAGAGCTGCAAGTCAAACTCAGATCACCTGAGTCGCAGTCAGGGTTTTATCTCTCTATGTCACAGAGCCTGCTATACCCAGGATTGTAAGGTGAAGCTTGTTAGTACTGTATAGTCTTAGGTTTATGCAATAAACCACCACATTTTGCCTTTTATCTTTGATGAAACCTTTAGATAGGTTTATAAAGATACGGCATAATAAAAGAGTGAAAATGCACAGTGTAGAAAAGCAGGTGGACAGAGATATAATGTGCCAGGTGACCATATACCAATGCATGATGAGTTACCTAAGCAGAATAGGAATACAGATTGAAAATGGAATTGTGCAACTTCAATGGTGAAGTAACACATTTCCTTAATGTTATATATCTGTGGAAGGGTATGGCTGTGAAGTTGTATGGCAGAGTGATTGTTGCCCTAAATATGACAATCCAGACATTTTCAGTTATAACTGCAATACTGTAAACTGTGAGTGCTACAAACAATATGATCAGTCACCAGATGACAGTGCATGAATAACTGGATGCACTTTATGGTCCCATGAATATACATAGAAGGCTTGCCTTTCCATATTGGAAAAACATGGATGGCATGGGTGGGGCGAGAAGTAAGAGATGAAGGACTAGAATAAAAATGATAGTGAAGATGCTCTAACTTATGATAATGGGGACAAGGTTAAAAATTCACAATCTACAAGATTGATGAAACTTAAGTAAGGTTTGAGAGATTTGTGGATGGCAGCAAATTCAAGTTAACTCAATTCTGTTTGTGGGAAAGTTTTTTTTTTTTTTTGCTTTGTTTTGAGAAGGAAACTGAACAACTTCCAAAGCAAAGCTGATACATATATAAAATGCGTCCAAGAAGCAGAAGTGGCTACACAAATTAGATTCTTAGGTCTGGTGACGGATGAGCAAGAGACAAAGTAAAATTCACAGGAAGAAATAGCAAAAATGGTGCAGTACATTCAAAGGTAGTCAACAGGATACAGTGAAAAGAACACTGATTAAAAAAGGCAGAATAGTAAAACCAGTAGCTCAAAACTGCGAAAAACAAACTGAGACAGAGAACAAACAGCTGGTGAGAGACCTCAGACGGCACACGTGGATTAAATCAAAAATTTAATGTTAAGCGCTTTTCGTTTGTAGTATAAGACAAACTTCATCAGACATGTTAAAATGCATACACTCAGTCTTATATAGGAAAGAAATTAAATAATCAATTCATCAATTGAACATAATGTGTGAAATATGATTAATTAAGCAATTAGAAAACTTTTTTTAAAAGCTTTTTAAAGAAGCCTTTTCAGAAAAGCCTTTTCAAAAAAGGGCAGGCACCTAAACAACAACTCTATACACAATATTCAAAACTAATAAAGGTGTATAAATAAGTAAATAAATAACATGCAGTAAAACCAAGATTATACTGCCTAATGTTATAACTTCATACACTTATTAATAATTCATAATATTATTTAAAATAAAAATGTCTACAATAATAAAAATGTAACAAATACTTATAAGAATGTATAGAAATATGAGAAAGTTCATGTAAAAAAATATATATACAAAAATAGGTACAAAGATAGAATAACAAGTCCTAATCATCTTAATAAACTTTTGATTTTTAAAATACAACTGATAGAACAACCTTCATTCAAACCAGGGGAATTGTAAGCATTCAACCTAATCTGCCATATAAGCTCTAGTTCATCTAGTCTAAGTGAATCAGGACCACCCCGAGGATTATGAAAAACTTGGTCAATTACAATAAATTTGAAACTATGATTGGGGAATTGGACTATATGTTTAGCTAAAGCATTTTCAACTTTGTGCTTTTTAATGGCGTACAAATGCTCGTACATACGGTCACGAAGCCTTCTTTCAGTTTTCCCAACATAGTAAGCCAAACAAGACTGGCATTGAGCCAGGTAAACAACCATTTTAGAATTGCAGTTAACTCTCAGCTTCAAGTAATATTGAAAGTTGTTAATACAGAATCTGTTAGATTCAGACACGTAAGAACAATAGTTACAAGCCTGACATTTATACATACCAACTGTTCTAACTGGGGATCTTACATGTTGTTCAAAAAAGGCTTTAAGATTTTTACCTCTTTTATAAATCACTGAAGGGCGTTCACCTACACTTGAAAATACGCTCTTGTCATTCTTAAAGATTTCCCAATTTTTAAGCAAAATCTGGAAACAATCTCTGCTATTAAGATTGTAAGTTGTGATAAAAGAAGAAACCACCGTACTTCTTTTCAAAGAGTCAACTGGTAAATCTGAAGATAATAACGGGCTAGTGGCTAACCTATTAGAGATTTTGAATGGATTGTTCAAAATGGGTACGTAAAAATGGTTCTGACGTTTAGTTGATACTTCATCAATAATTTCGTCAACCATATATTCAGGGTAACCACGGTGGACAAACAGACCTCTAATATACAAACACTCAGTGTTAAAGTCGTGGTCTAAAGTAGTAATACAGGCAGCCTGAACAAGTTGACCCTTAATTATAGCCCGTTTTTGATGAAGTGGATGGCAACAGGAAAGTGTAGCAGTGAGTTACAATATGTATTTTTTCTTCTTTTATCACAACTTACAATCTTAATAGTAGAGATTGTTTCCAGATTTTGCTTAAAAATTGGGAAATCTTATCTATAATGCCCAAGTGGGGTATTGTATCGAAGGCTTTTGCGAGGTCCAGGTAGGCTGTGTGGACCACCTTCCCCTCGTCAATGGCCTTGGTGACTGTTTCAAAGAAATCAACCAGGTTTAAGAGGCAGGATCTGCCCTTAACAAAGCCGAACTGGGTAGGATCCAGTGTTTGTAGGTCCCCAATATCTTTATTTATGAGGTCCATGATGATCCTTTCCATAGCTTTGCAGACCAAGCTAGTCAGGCTTATGGGGCGATAGTTTCCAGGATCCGTTGAGGCACCACCTTTATGGAGAGGGACCACTGTTGCTGTACTCCACTCTTTGGGCACATATCCTGTAGTAAGGCTGAGATTGAACAGTAGTTTTATGTTTGGGTTTAGCTCTTTTTGAAGTTCATGTAGGACACAGCCCGGGACACCGTCTGGTCCCATTGATGCTGTGTTTTTTGCTTTGGAGAGGGCGGCTCTTACCTGAGCATCTGAGATGTCAGTGGGGCAGCACTCTGCTGGGATAGATATTTGCCCTTTTGGTGGGGGGGGGTTTGCGCTGAACCTGTCAGCTAGGATGTTGGCAATGTCTGTGGGTTCGGTGTATTTTTTGTCATTTTGGACTAATTCTGAGCATATCTGGGAATTACCACCCAGGTTCCTAACATAACTAAAGAAAGCCTTGTGATTATCCTTAATGTCCTGTGCAATTTTTCTCTCGAAGCTGACCTTAGACAATTTTATGTGTGCCCATAGTTTTTTGATAATACTGATCAGTGATGCCTTCCCTTTTTGGGATTTTGCTCTATCATTTAGTAGCTTCCTCCTTCTATTGTATAGTTTGTTTATGGCTGGGGTCCACCAGACAGGACGTCTGCTTTTTGAGGATTGGGTCTTGGTTTTATTTGGGATCGCATGATCCATGCATTCCTGAAGGTGTTCATAGAATGCGTTTATAAAGGATTCTGCGGTCTGGGCCATATTTTCCACAGGCCCGGGGGCTTTGAAGGATTCCACCTCAGTTTTGAGGAGTGTGAAATTTGCTTTAGAGAAGTTTTCACTGTGGTTTTCTGGACAGGGGGTGGGGTCGGGATGTGAATATCCAGTGAGATTAGTTTATGGTCTGATCTTACCAGTGAGGGATACACTTCTGGTCTGGAGCATAGAGTCCCCATGTTGGTGATGATCAGGTCCAGTATGTTTTCCCCTCTTGTGGGAGTGGTAACAAGTTGTTCCATAGCATTTGAGTTTATAAATTCTAGGAACCTTTGGGCTAGGGTGTTGGAGCTAGAGTAATGCTCCCAGTCTATGTTTGGGTAGTTGAAGTCGCCCAATATAATGGTGTTTGGAGAGACCTTCATATTTTCCAGTGTTCTCAGGAAGGCCGAGTGGGGTTCCTGGGTTTGGGAGGGTGGTCTGTAGCAGGCTATAAACTGGAAGGCAGTTTTACCCACTGTTAGTTGCACATGGATAGTCTCTGATGCTTTGTGCTTTGCCACCAACCTGGAGGTGTGGATATCTTTGATGAATATTGATACTCCCCCTCCTTTTGTGGTTCGGTCCAAGTTTTGGGGCAGAAAAGCATGGTATGAGGTATAACCTGGTAGTGCTGGGGTGCTCTCAGGAGCCCTGAACCAGGTTTCTGTTACTGCACAGATATCGATGTTCTCCATGCTAAGGAGAGTTTCGAGTGTGTGCATCTTGAGGTTTAGACTTCTGGCGTTGAGTAGCATTACTCTTAGTTTCTTATCCCTTGTGATACCTATGGAGGTGGGTTTGTCTTTTGAGCCTTGCCTAAAAAAGGCACTATGGGGGTAGCAAGAGCCTTTGCCAATATCCGAAAGCCCAGGGGTGACAGGTGCAAGCCGTCCCTAGTGAAGCATCATGGCTTGTCGAGCATATCATCCCAAGCTGACAGACATTGGATCCCCTTTGAATGACACCAGTACTTAAGCCAGTTGTTGAAATTGATCATCTTGTCTTCATATTGTGGCATCATTCTTGGTGAGGGTAAGATGCTACTCAAGGTCAGGGTCATACCAGCCTGGGCTGCATGCTCAGAGAGCTCCTTTATGTCTCTTTTCATGTAGTCCAGGGAGGTACGTCTCAGGTCATTCAGCATGGACAATGACTGAGTCGTATTTGTACTTGCCTTGGAGTGACCTGAGTGCTTGTGTTATGTGGCGGATCCTAGCGCCCGACAGGCTGCTCACCGTGACCTTCTCCTTGTTCAGCCTGGAGAGCAGGACGTCAGTGTGCCTGATGATAGAGTCACCTATTACAAGTGTATCAGGTGTGTTGTTTAGTCTTAAGGGCTGTGACTGTTTGGCACACTGGCTTTGTGAGATATGTGTTGCACGTGTTTTGTTTTGGGGTAGCGGCTGCTTGGGTGTCTGCTTTGGAGGTCTCTGCTGCTTTGTTAGACTTTATTTAGAGCCTCCGAGTATGTTTTTGTGTGATTATGTGTTTGGTTTGCTGTGTGGTAGGTCTATGTGAGACTGGAATTGTAGTGAGTGTGGTTTCCTTCTCCTCCTGACTGGTTATGCCAGTACTGAGTTGAGAGAGCTTAGCCTCCAGTTTGGCTATATGGTTGCATCTCTCACATGTGTTGGAATTTGTTGGGAGGAGGAGAGGGTTGTCTGTGTACATGAGGCAGTTGTAACATTGCCTCAAGATTCCCAGATTCACCAGCTGGACCAGAGAGGAGATTGATAACTGACCTTTGGACATGCTAGAATAATATTGGGAATTCCTTAATAATTGAAAACCAGGGCCAATGGGGAGTGAGGGTGTAGTGCTTTTAATTTTTAGTGCTGACTTATATAATTGCTTTAGTGAGCAAGTGCCAGGTAACTTAAGTGCAATGTGTTACAGGTAACTTAAATGCAAAATGACAAACAGTAACTTTCTTTCAAGTGAAACAAGGAAATAAGTACAGTAAGCAATGCAGATATCACTAGTGATCCACAGAAGCGCTGAGAAGCCGCGTATTAGGTGGAATTAGCGTTCCAGGGAAATAACAAGCAAACAAACAGCAAGCATATAAACAAAGCTAGATTCAGCAGGCCTGGATCTAGTCTATGCTACAGCAAACAAGGTGTACCAATTTCAGTAAGATACAGTTCAAATATTCAGGCACTATAAACCTTTAACCAGAAATTCCCAGCTCAGAAGGGCAGAGTCCAGCCTCTTCTCCCACAAGAGTGCAGCCCACAAACCTTCTTAATGTAAAATAACTGGCCTGAAGCCCAAGTGCTTAAACCAGAACTAATACACTTTAAGAATAACAGACACTGGGCTCTCAATCAGCAGTTCCCAACTTAGAAGGATGAAAGCTACCTGTCCTGCCACCACAGTGCATGCCACAAACCTTCCTAATGTAAAACAACTGGTCTGAAGCCCAAGTGCTTAATCCAAAAGACTTAGAATGATAGCTACACTTTAATCAAGTTACTACCAAGCAGTAATAAATACAATTGAATACTTTAGAGAATGCCTGGATTAGTGCTCAAGTTACACAAACAAAGCTAGATCCAGCAGGCCTGAATCCAGTGTATGCCACAGCAAACAAGGCGCACCAACTTCAGTAAGAAGCAGTTCAGATATGCATGCACTATAAGCCTTTAACCAGAAATTCCCAGCTCAGAAGGGCAGAGTCCAGCCTCTCCTCCCACAAGAGTGCAGACCACGAACCCTCTTAATGTAAAATAACTGGCCTGAAAGCCCAAGTGCTTAAACCAGAATTAATACACTTTTAGAATAACAGACACTGAGCCCTCAATCAGCAGTTCCCAACCTAGAAGGATGTAAGCTACCTGTTCTGCCACTACAGTGCAGACCACAAACCCTCTCAGTGCAAAACAACTGGTCTGAAGCCCAAGTGTTTAAACCAAAAGGCTTAGAATGAGTTACACCAAGCAGTAATAAATACAATTGAGTACTTTTAAGATGATGCAAAAGTAAAAAAAGTAGGTAGAAACACAAGTACAGTAAAAGCAGATGATTTTTTTTTTTTCTGAATAAGTGCTGAGATCAAAGAAACAGATTTGAGTGCTGAAACTAGAAAACTGGCTAGTTATAAGAAAAAAAAAACTAAGCTAGAAGGCTTCCCTCCAACACAGAAGGGCTTGGGGGCTCAGAAGCCTACAAATAGTCTATACCACTTAAAAAGAAAGGCAGGAAACAAGCTTAATTTTTTTTTTCTGTTTCCCAGATGCTCTCTTTGTACACAGTAGGAGTGCCTGAAATCAGAATATGATCTCACTGCACTCAGTTGAGTGAGCAAATGAGATGGGCCCAGAAGGAGTATCCAAACACAAATTTACAAGAGGGGCGGGCAGTTGCAAGGCCACTAAGATTAACACCGAAACAAAAACAGGGTATTGTGATTATCAAAGGAGAGACTACTGTCCATCTGGGTTCCAAGGTCTCTTATCACACATTCGGCATTAAGTAGACTGCCGTCTATGTGGTAGTTAATGGGTACAGAGTTTTTACCAAAGGGGATAACAATGCACTTTTTGGCATTGAGCTTGAGGCTATGGCTCTGACACCAGGCATCTGTCTCAGTGGGGCCCTTCTGTAGGATATCCACATCATTTGGGAACTTGACTATAGCTCCTAGTTTGCAGTCATCTGCAAACTTCATTAGCCAAAGGCCTTCTGTGTTAGCAACTTTTACAGTGTGGGTTCTGTCAGTGAGCCAATTGGCAACCCATCTTGTGATGTAGGGATTTATACTTAGTTTAGTGAGTTTAGCTACAATTCCAGTATGGGGGATGGTGTTGAAAGCCTTGAAGAGGTCAAGATAGGCTGTGTGAACCACCTTACCCTCGTCTATGACTTTAGTGACTGCCTCAAAGAAGTCGATCATGTTCAGGAGGCATGATCTGCCTTTCACAAACCCAAACTGGGTGGGGTCCAGAGTTTGGAGGTTACCAATGTCTTTGTTTATGAGTTCCATGATGATACGTTCCATGGCCTTATAGACCAGGCTTGTCAGGCTAATAGGGCGATAGTTCCTGGGATCAGTGGTTGCTCCTCCTTTGTGGAGTGGGATAACTGTTGCTGTGTGCCATTCAGTGGGCACAAAGCCTGACGTGAGGCTATGACTGAACATGGTGCTTAGGTGGGGAGCCAGTTCATTCTGAAGTTCATGTAAAATGCAGCCTGAGATGTTGTCCAGTCCCATGGATGATGTGTTTTTGGATTTAGAGAGTGCAGCTTTTACCTGCATAGTTGTGATTACAGGGACTCTACATTCTTCCTGTAAAGATATTGGCCCTTTAGGGGGTGAGAGGTGGGTAAAGTTAGCTATGAACCTGTCTGCCAGGATGTTGGCAATATCAGTTGGTTCTGTAATTTTTGTGCCGCTGTGCTGTAACTCAGAGTAGATCTGGGTGTTGCCATTGAGATTATTGATATAGCTATAGAATGCTTTGTGGTTGTCCCTAGAATCAGTGGTGATATTGTTTTGATAGCTAGCTTTGGAGGATCTTATAAGGGATCTCAGCTTTTACTGAGGCTGACCAGGGAGCTCCTCCACTCATGGGATTTTACTGTCTTTTGCAACAGTTTCTTCCTTCTGTTGTAGAGTTTGTTTGTGGCAGGGGACCACCAGATTGGCTTCCTTTTTTGGAGGAAAGCATCTTGGCTGTGTTTGGAATAGTACGATCCATGCACTCGTGTAAGTGCTTATAGAGTGCATTTGTGTAGGATTCAGCAGTCGTAACTCTAGTGTCCATCTGCATGGATGTCATGAAGTTCACCACTACTGGCTTAAGAAGCATGAAGTTGGCTTTGGAGAAATGTTTTACCATGGTTTCCTTAATGGGGGTGGGGGCGGGATGTGAATATCTAGGGTGATTAGCTTATGGTCGGATCTGACCAACAAGGAGTTGAATTTAGGTGTGGAACACCAGTCACTCATGTTGGTAATGACTATGTCTAGGATATTGTTGCCCCTGGTGGGGGTGTGGACAAGTTGATCCAGGGCATTGGAATTTATGAATTCCAGAAAACGTTGAGCAAAGGAGTTGGTACATGAGTATTTTCCCAGTTAATGGTGGGGTAGTTGAAATCGCCCATTATTAGGGTGTTTGGTTGAACCCTAATATTTTCCAATATATCAAGAAAAGAGGAGTGGGAATCCTGGGGCATGGTGGGGGATCTGTAGCAAGCTACAATTTGGATTGCAGTTTTGACCAGAGTTAGTTGCACTTGGATAACCTCAGATGCATTATGCTGAGCAACTAGCTTGGAGGTGTGGATATCCTTAACGAATATGGACACACCTCTGCCTTTGTTTTTCTGGTCCAGGTTAGGCAGCTGAAAAGTGTGGTATGAGTTATAGCCTGGTAATGCAGGGGTGTTATCTGGAGCCTTGAACCAGGTCTCAGTAACTGCATAGATATTGATGTTTTCTATTTTAAGGAGTGCCTTGAAGGAGTGCATTTTGAGATTTAGACTTCTAGCATTGAGTAGCATTACCCTCAGTTTTTGCTTGCCTGTTCCTGTTACAGTGGTGAATTTGTCATTTGAACCTTGCCTAAAAAAGGCACAATAGGGGTGCAAGAGCCTTAGCCAGTATCCAGAATCCCAGGAGTGACAGGTGCAGGCCATCTCTGGCAAAGCATCATGGTCTGTTAACCATGTCGTCCCAGGCAGACAGATATTGAATCCCCTTAGAATGACTAGGGTTAGGAATGCTTGCAATGAGTGCAGTTTCATGTTTAGACTCCAACCATTTAGCAGCATAACTTTTAGTTTATATTTTGATGAAATTTTCATGTTGATAGTTTTGACATCATGGCATTGCCTAAAAAAGGCACTATGGGGGAGGCAAGACCCTTTGCCAGGAACCTGAAGCTAAGGGAGACAGATGCAGGCCATCTCTGGCAAAGCATTGCGGCTTGTCAGTCATGTTATCCCAGGCTGTCAGGTACTGGATCCTCTTTAAATGATATCAGAAATTAAGCCAGTTGTTAAAGTTCATCATTTTCTTGTTTGTATTGAGGCATCATTCTGGGTGATGATAGAATGCTGCTTAAGGCTAGGGACATAACTGGGACACATACTCAACCAGCTCAATCATGTCTCTCTTCATATAATCCAGGGAGGTATGTCTCAAGTCATTCACTCCAATGTGGACTATGACAGAGTCATAACAGTACCTGTTGAGAGACTAACCGTGACTTTCTCCTTATCCAGCCTGGTGAGGGGCACATCTGTGTGTCTCACAATGGAGTCTCCTATGACTAATATGCTGGGTTTATGTTTAGGTCTTAGTGGCTATGAAACTGTGTGTGGACTATGTATGGTGTGTGATGTGGTGGGCAGTGGAGTTTTCATGTGTTTGTGCCTTGGAGGTCTCTTTTGTTTGGGTATGCTTTTGTTGAGGTCCTTCGCATATGTGGAAGTGTGTTGTGTAGGTGTGGGTGGTGTATGAGGTGTGGTGTTTATATTGCCAACCTTCTCAGTGCAAGGTATACTGGTTTGTGGGGGAGAGAGCGATGACACTAGGTGCTTGATGTATTTGCATTTCTCACAAATTGTGTTCCTAGGTTCTAGTAGTAAATAGTTGTCCGTTTACATGAGGCAGTTGTTACACTGTCTCAGGAAGCCCATATCAACCAAACTGGCAGGAGAAAATGTAGGAAATTGTCCATCCATATTTGTCAGAAACTGAAAGAGCTAAGAGGGTAAAGGGAGGAAGGTCTGTGAGTAGTACTACTAGATGATAACACACGTGCTACTAAAGGAAAACTTGTAACTGGAATACCTCAAAAAGGGTTAAAACTGTGCAGCTGTAGCTCTGGCTGCTGTAGACCTACATCTAGACTATGCCACTCAATTTTAAGGTTAAGAACTCAGTAAGAAAAAACTCAAAATGAAGCATAGATTAATAATCATTTATAGTAAAAAAAATAGAACTCGCAGTGTGAAAAAATACAGTTAAATAGCAAGAAAATGCAGTAAAATGCAGTTAAACAGTAAGGAATTGCAGCAGATAGCAATGAAATATAGTTAATCAGTAGATTGCTTTGAAACAGTAGCTCACAAATCACAGCAGTAACAGACAGCACTAATAAAGTAGCGATTCAGTAGAATACTGTCATCAGTTTAGTGAGGCTACCAACAAGCAGTAATAAATGTGGCAAACTAAATATTGTTGAACTCCTAAGCACAAGCAGCAAAATGAAGTAGAAAGAGGCACAGTTTTGTTTTTCAGTAGAAAGTGAAGAGACAGAAGATAATGAGATACTTCAAGGTTCAGAAGCCAAAGGGGTGGTCCTTTACTAAGTTCTCACTATAAACAGTAGAATGAACTGATGCAATGTGACTGGGGGAGTGTCCAGTATCAACTTTATACAAGAGGCAGGCAACTCAAAGCCACCAAGACTTAAGACCACCACAATAGCCGGGTGAGTGGGTGGGACAAAAAAACAGTTACACAGATATACAGTAAAACAGGAGTGTAGAAACAGTTGAAAATAAGCACTTATCTTTTTCCAGTATCACAGCAGAGCACTGCAGCTTTGAACAGCTTGAGCAAATGGGCTGGCATCCTGCCCAGAAAGGGTTCTCTGCCTTGTCATCATTTCTTGCTAGGACTGGTATCTCCAACATGACCCTGAATTGAATAAAGTAAATAAGTTAAATTGTATGAATGCAAAAACAGTGGGGAATCTTTGTGAATTTAATATCGGGACTATTTTATTAGCAGATGTTTTTTTTTTTTCCAATATCACAGCAGAACACTGCAGCTTTGAACAGCTTGAGCAATTAAGTACAACTGGTTTAAAACACGAGCTATTAAAGGCAGAAAAACAGAAACCAGCCCAGTTATCCAATTAAAAATAATAGTCTTGCAGGAATGCCTTTAGCTAGAACAAGCTAGACTGATTCTTTCTGCCTCAAAGAAAACAGCTAGGAGTCTCCAGACAAAAGATTTCACTACAAGCTCTAAAGGTCACAAACAGTAACAGATAGTCATCTCTAACAGACAAAAAAGGAGGCTAAAAAAACAGTTGCACAGATTACAGAGAGATACAGTAAAACAGAAGTGCAGAAAGAGTTGAAAATAAGCACTTATCTTTTTCCAATATCACAGCAGAGCACTGCAGCTTTGAAAATCATGAGCAAATGGGCTGGCATCCTGTCCAGAAATGGTTCTCTGCTTTGTCATTACTGCCTGCTAGGACTGGTATCTCCAACATGACCCTGAATTGAATACATTGAATAAGATAAATAGTATGAATGCAAAAACAGTGGGGATCTTTGTGAATTTGATATTGGGCCTATTTTATTAGCAGATGGTTTTATGTGCAGTACAGTCAGATGAATATAAAAAGAGTTGATCTTGTGAGTTTTACATTAGAACTATTGGTCTGATATATAGGTTTTAGTACCAAATGGCTTTCTATGTAGTGCAGCTGAGATATAATTGACTGGATTTCAGTCCTTTGAATATTTATTCATATCTTAAAATTATTTAAAGACCTAGGACCAGATTCAATAAAGCCTACACTAAGTGTATACAATATGTATTCAAGAACATTCTTATGACATCTTTTGTGCTTTCTAGTCACTCAGAAAGATTGCACTAAGTATTCATGTAGTCTATACTTTATGAATCCTTGGCAATATATAAAGCTGCAAGAATATCAGTAGGAAAACTAAAATTAGGAGGAAGAAGGTGTGAGTTATGTCTGTGTTATCTGTTCTCTAAGAATTGTGTATACTTAGTGTACACTTAGTATAGGCATTATTGAATCCTGGGGCTAGACTTAAAATTTACATTATGATTAAAAACTGACAGTATTATTAAGACTTTGATAATAAGAGAACAATAGCAAGTTTGATGCAGTGGTAATATGGACAAACCATCATAAATAATTCTTGTGCGGCTAGCAGGTAACATGCTACAGAGTCACATGATTTTACTAATGAAGAAACAAGTAGGGTAATATTATAACAACCATATGAAGCCTATGAGCTGTGGGGCTCTAAGTTAATAAGGGGAATGAGTTGATGAAATTCTCTGGGACAAAAAACTAATGAATTTTCATAAAAGATATGCAAGAGATCTGAAAAAAATAAAATCAAGTTTTCAGGTTTATAGAGCCCAGACTGCAGAACAGCATTCAATAAGGTTATTTAAAAACAAGAACTGAAATATCCTTTGATGACTTTACATGAACAGGGTGAGGAATACACACGTAATGAAAGTAAAAACTTGTAATACATTTTGTATTATCAGATAAATTGGAAAAACAGATGTGGCTAGTGTTAAATTGGAATTTGTGACAACAGAAACATGTTATTCAGTTCTTTTAGTAGCAGCAAATAGAGATGATTTACAAAAAAGGAACTCTCTAGGCCTTTTTATTCAGAAATTAATTGTATGTAAAGGCAGAAATAGTGCTATGTTTAGTATGGTGTGACATTGTTTGATAAAACTAGGCTGTGTGGAGCATAAGTACTACAGTATTTCAACATAAGAATTTAACAGGGTGTTGCAAACTGGAAGACAATACCTCTACTGAATGCAGATTATAAGCTATCATGCAAACTATTATGACACAATGTATTATGCGTCAGTTTGTAAACATTAGTATGAGAGTGTCAAAGAGCACAGGACAGGAGACATTTGCATTTGTTAAGAACCATTTTCTGAAATGGAAATTAAGGTCTGATAAAAACAACAGATAGATGTATGTGATTTTTTTAAAACATTAGCAAAATATGGCTATCCCATGAAAATTATTATTTTTTTTTTTTGGGCGGGGTTTTTAAGTTTTAAAAATGCCCATGTGGTAGTAAATGAGACTCCAGAAAAACTTTGAGAACTATTAAAATATTGAAATAAAAGTACATTTAAGTCATTTGCCTTTTACTGTCATCTTAAATCTGCCAGAACTGCTGTTGATTATGTTATTCTTCAGTGGGAGAATTTAAAATAATTGCTTACTCATGTGAATTATATTTTCTTATTTAAAGGTGACAGACTAGGAAGTAAATAAAGTTGTAAATAAAGTACATGTACATTTTTGTTAATTAAAATTACATTTGATCATAATTAAGGGCAAAAAGATGGCTGCAAATATCTTAAGAGAGCAGAGAGACAGATAATGTGGGAAGAGAAAAACAAGAGCACACATGTTAGGGGTGTATTTTAAAGTAAAAAAAGTTTGAGTTGTATAATTGGAAACGAAAGATGAAGACTGGTGAATATGTTACATGTGGTCTTGAAATATGATTTGATTATAAGAGAGTGAAATGAAGCAGATGTTTGCTGACATTATTTTGATGATATATATATAATAGTAATACATTTCCCCAACAATGAAGGCATAGAGGATTAAAAGTGGACTTCCGATCATAATCCTCTTATTATCTGTTTGAGAAATAGATGTCAAGAAATTTATCTAAACAGTGAAGTTTAGCAGGTAAATCTTAACATCCATTTCATGAACAGAAAATTACTGATCAGAGAAATCACTAGTAATTCTTTATGGTATGCGCAGCTTTAGCTGCTCAAGTGGCAGATGATAATAGGGGCAAAATGGTTGGCCACCCAGACCTCATAGCTCCAGAGGGTGCCCATATCCGGCTAACTAAATAATTTAATTTAAAAAATGTTAAGTTCAGAACTGCTAAATATTTCACTTTATTTGCTTACATTTTGTTAAAAAAAGTGGGAGGTTGGCATAATGGTTAAGGTGTTTACCTTACAGTTACAAGGTACAGGATTTGATTCTCACATAGGGTAATTGGCTAGGCTTAAAATGGCCCAGAAGGGCTGTTAGCCTAGTACTAATCTATGAACGTATGAACCTACGTTAAATGAAAGGTACAGTGAGTAACTCCTGCTTATACTTATAGCATCTACTACTTACATGTGCAGCAAGGGCCAGTGCTGCTATTTATTTATTTAGTTCATTTTATAGTTACTTGAAAATAAACAAATGTATAAATAAATGCATATACTCCTCAGTGGTCCTCTGCTCAGGGCTTTCTGCTTATTGGCTACCTAAGATTCATTGGGAAAGAAATGAAGAGAAAGACGGGTAATATTAAATAGTGTAGTGGAGAGCTGGGGATAGATAGATGCTGTAGATGGTTGGTATGGTCTGAGGTGAACATTATTGTTTTTAATCCTGACAGGCAAACATATATAATAACACAGATAATTACAGGTGGGGGGAGCTGCATTATAGCTCTCTACTGCCCTGATGTTACAGAACATCATTGGTTTTAACCCTGTCTCCCATAAAGGTTTTGGTCTTCTTGTAAATCAGTGAGGGTTACAGTCAGTGAATAATGTTCGACATTAGAATTTAATAGTTTTATTCTTCACAAAATGCATGTTGGTGTAAAACCTGTTGCTCTGTGAACTTCATAAGTGATATAACATCGCATTAAAAAATTGTCCCTTATTTTGTGCCTTTATGCCTAATTACTAAAGGCTTTGTCCCTGGTTTTAAACAAAAGGGATAACAATTATAGACCATAGACTGGCGCTGGCTATGGATGAAAGCAGCTTGTTGCTTGTTGAGTTTAGTCTGTAGTAGTTTCTCCACCTGTTTGTGTGTTACGAAAAAAAAGAAATAAACTCTGATTTTGCAGACTGTCACTGACTTTGCCTCCTGTTTCATTTTGTTTTATTATGTGCCTTTTCTGCTAAAACATTGAGGATTGCAGCCATTACATATGAATGGGGTTGCTGACTGTGCAGGAAAGAAATTTTCTTTCTTATTGTTTCATCACTTTAAAATTTGGCTTGACAGGTATAGTGTGCATTTGCTGTATGAAAGAAAGCTAAACCCATCCCTGATATCATAGAATATCCATAACTTTGCTTTATATTTTTGGTCTGTGCCCTATATGAGTTGTGTTTTATGGCAAATCATTGAGAACTGCAGTCTCAAATTGGAGGGAGGGGTATTGATGGTGGACCATAACTAGTTATCATCTTAATGTTTGCTTATTTTAAATCTAGCTTTACAGGAATAACATGTTTATATGAAATATATTGGAATATTTATACTCTGCTGAGAGTTTCAGTGAAGAAAAGTTGAAACTGTCATTGATATCATAGATTATTTCTGCCTTTCCTTTATATTTTTGGTCTGTGCCTCAAAAAAATTGTGGTTTTATAGCAAATCATTGAGGATTATAGTCACAAAATGGTGGGGGTGTCTATGGATGAAAACAAATCACGGTCTTGTTTTATTATTTTAAACTCTGGCCTTTTGTGCTGAGAGGGAGCGGAGCTGTTTATGCATGAAATGGCTTACCTTCTACTCATTTGCTCAGTTAGCCACCTAACTTTGTTGGAATAATGTACATTTGCGTGAAATAAATTGAAGTATGTGTGACTATTTAAGTGAAACAAAGCTTTCAACTGTCCCTAATTTATCAAAAATGCCCCTGATTTTGAACATATTTTGGTCTTTCTCCTCATAAAAATTGATGGTTTCTGGCAAATCATTGACAATTGTATCACATTTCATATCCATAAGGAAAATGCAAGCTAATGCATGCAACTGCTGTTCTAGTAACTTTGTAAGCATGGAAGCAAAATCTGTCTCTGATACTGGTCAATTGTCCTTGATTATTTTTTGGCTTTGTTCCTGATTCATATGCTAAGAAGTTGAGAGGTATCATCTTTTATTAAAAAGCTACTGGGAAAGAATGTGGGCTTTCTATAGTAAAAAGTAACTCAATGCGTTGTTTGCTCAGTTTAAACAGTCTATAAAGACAAACCTATAAAGGCAATAGGTTCACAGGTGAATAGTAGGCTAACTACCCTGAATGGTCATTTTAAGCCTAGCCAATAACCTGAGGCCAGAATCAAACCTTATACATTGTGTCTATGAGGCAAAAAACATAATCATTATTCCAAACCCACATACTAATGTGCATTTATGTCATGTGAGTTTCATTCTTACCACTGTCCTACATCACAGGTGTATACATCAATAATAGGCTATAATTTTTGGGTACAGGGGCTGTCTTTGGATGAGAATGGCTGACTCTGGCTATCACCAATAGATTAAAGTCATTAGTCTGTCTTTGCAAGACTAGCGTGCATTGTGGCTTTTTTGACACAATCAGGCATGTGAGGTGTATACAGTCAAATGGCTGTAATTAGTGGGTAGGAACATCAGTGGAATATAATGACAAGAGTTTCAATGATCTTAAATCAGAAAGTGAATCAAAAAAGATCCCAAATAATATGAGTATATATGCATGGTCCAAATAATTGTGAATGTGTGTGTGTGTGTGTGTGTGTGTGTGTGTGTGTGTGTGTGTGTGTGTGTGTGTGTGTGTGTGTGTGTGTGTGTGTGTGTGTGTGTGTGTGTGTGTGTGGAGAAAGGCATGGCTTGAAATTCACCCAGTACTCAATATACACTTAATCCACCACTGAGCTGCTCTAGTGTAATAAAAAATAAAGAAAATACCTAGGAATGCAGTTTTTACAACTTTTAAAGCTTTGAATAGGTAATACTGCCAAATAGTATCCAGATGGCAAAGTGTACTACTGACAAAGCAACAGCTTAGAAAGCTCTTAGAAACTTTACTCTACCACATGTTTTCTGTTTCGGCATGAATTTATTATATCTATTAAGGCTGTTAAAACTTCTAATTCAGTTTTGTGATAGCTATCATTTGTGCTGTGGTGTGAGAGCAATCATAATAGCTTCAAAATGTATATTTCAAAAGTTGTAATGCACCTGTTTGTTATCAGAGAAGTACATGACAAGCTTATCTTTATGCTGATTTTAGAGTATAAACAGCATTCTGCATGTACTACGTTTTATTCGGGCTGTTGTAGGACAGACGATTTAATCCAGTTGGAAGACAGATAACTTACGCATACTGTGGAATGTGGGTGGATAGTGCTACTATTGCTGTTATTGAAGAAAGTAAGGAAAATTCGTCTCGTGCATGAACACGTACCAATCTATATCTTTTAAAACAAGAGATATAAATTAGTTGTCACTGTGTTATATAACAAGCAATTTAATCAAAATAATTATTATGAAGCAGAGTTATTATAATATAGAAGTCTATCGGTTATTATATCATGCTATTCATGGAGGCATAATATTATTAAATGCGTTTACTATGTTTCTATGGGTAAGTGTAATTTCATAAAAATATGCAATGACATCACTGTGCTGTGCCTCCTGTGTGTTGTTTTTGATGTGATCGAAAATTTTGTGTAATACTGGGCTGAACCGGAAAATGGGCTGGTAAGCTTAGTCTTCTTCTCCAGTCAACACATGCAAATAAATAAATGATTTCTCCTGCAGTATGTGCATTGTTACAGTGATGGTTTATTTCTGGGAACAGAATTCCTAAGAGAGCCATAATGACGATATGTTGGAATAAAAAGAGTTTGACTATGAGAATGGTGGGATGTAGTGTTTCAAATATCAGTATGATAACATTTCAGATGAAATTACCAGATGGCTGATAAAGTACTACACGTGTGTTATATGTTTTAAATATAAACTTATAAAATCCTGAAAACCTTGATTTTTGCTGCACTAAAATGTATGCAGCGGAATAACCGGCACAGATTTTATTTGCACTGAATAGGAGAACCTTAGAGAAAACTGGGGCATAAACAGTAAGGGATTTTGCAAAATGTTAGAGATGTAAATGTCTACCAAACATCTATAAAATCCTTCATAATATTATTTGGTGTATTAATGGTTAGAGAGCACAGAGTGAAGCAATAAGTTCAAATACAAGTACCTGCCCTGATAGGCCATTTTAAGCCTAACAAATTTCCCATTATGAGAATCAAACCCATCTTGTCTGCAAGGCAAACACCTTATCCATTATGCCAACACCCAGCTCGGTCAAGCTGGCATTATGTAAAATGATAATAGGTAATACAACTGTGTGCTACATATATATTGATTTCTCTCAGTCGGATTTGCCACCCCCCACAATTGATGTCGGGTCTATATTAGAACACCGAAGACACTAAACATCGAATGGCCTAAGGGCCGAAAATACTGGACCTCGAACCCACATTTTTGGGGGACTGTGCTCCGCACACCCATCGCTAATTATATATACCAACTCCAAGATCCAACTACAATGAGGAAAGAGCAAATATTCCGATCTTCACTGTACTGCAATCTTACAAAAAGCACATAGTTGAAAGGCATTTCTGAAGTTAAGGCCGTTCGATGTTTAGCCTCTTTAATTTTGTAATAGGAACCCTTGATGTCCACATATCCCAAACTATAAAAAAGTGCACAAAAAACTTGAGACATTGTATAAGAACAAAAACTACTTCACAAACAATACTAAAGCCAAAATTGCCCAATCACATTTGATATTTACACTGTTATATGCATCTCCCATACTTACAAACCTTACAAAAACTGAATTAGTAAAACTAGAAACCTGCTACAATAAAATTGCTAGATATGCCACCAAATCCACATATAGATCTCACCACTGTATTTGACTTAAAAAGCTCATTTGGCTGGAACTCCCTAAATGTCTGCTTTATAATCAGCTAATTATAGCCCACAAAATATTCTATCAAAGTGAGAAAACACCTGCACCACAAAATATACTGCTGCCACACTCCACTACTAGAACTTTACGTTCCACAACAAACCACTCATTAAAATCAATTCTGCCAAAAACTTAGCTGGAGAATCCATATTCTCTAATTACACAGATAAATGCTGGAATTCACTTCCATATGAAATTTCATCTACCTCATCCCTACCGCAATTTAAAAGTTTACTAAGAACTCACTTACATAACAAGTGGCTTTGCCCTTGCTCTACACCTGGCTAAATGATCTCTCTTTGAACATTTTATTTACCTCTTATGTACTTTTACTAACAACACCAGATTAGTTATGCTAACTTAGATGATAAACTCTGACCCTAATAACAAACAGGTAAAGGATTGCATACATGAAAACTGTGTGCCTAAGTACATCTTTATGTCTATCAACTAGCAAATGTCTACCTGTCTTGCTATCTCTTCAGACTAGTAACTGTATCTCTAATTTTAACCAATTCTTCTTTTAAAAATCAAATGTTATATTGTGAAGCTGATTATTGGTATATAGTCAACAGTTTCACTTTCTCATTGTGTAAATGTTTAAATGTTTAAAAATTATATTGTATACTGTTCATTACATGTGGAGCTTTTCTCTTCAGGCCTAATTGTGCAAATGTTTAAAAGTTATATTGTAGATTGTATACTGTTCATTACATGTGGAGCTTTTCTCCCCAGGCCTAATTGTGTAAATGTTTAAATGTTTAAAAGTTATATTGTATACTGTATACTGTTTATTACATGTGGAGCTTTTCTCCCTGGGCCTCCTCTGAAAAGGACATGTGTCCAGTCCGACTTTCCCAGTAAACAAATGTAAAATAAAAATAATAAATACATAAATAAAATTTTATTGCTTTAATAGTAGTTTCTATAACTTGAAGACTATTGAGGATGGTTAATTTGTTTTAATTATGAAAAAGCTATGGTATTTGAAGGGGGGTACAGTAGTATCAATGGAAAGATCATGACCCATATTGGCGAGTCTCATAATGTGGTGACTGAATTGCCAAAAATCTGGACGTGCATATACTAAGTCTGAGACTGCCATTTCTTGGAATATTCCCTTTTCGCCAAGGTATGGCATTCTCAGAGTTGGTATATATAAGCTTGGTGGGGCTAGGAGACTTGTCCCACATCAGGATGCAGAAGCAGCTGGACTTGCCACCCCACACCAGCCCCCCCAAAAAAAAAAGAAGATTAAAGGAGTAGCACAATGTTTGATATTACCTCTTTCCATGTATTTTCAGGCTTTTTTTTTCCTGGCATATAGGGGCCCAGCATTTCCACTCATAACATTTCATTTAGGAGCTGGCACATTATTTACTAGACAATTTTTCTTACTATATGAGAATTATTGCTTTATTTGGTTTTCTGTACATGGATTATTTTTTTTTATATATATTTTATCAGTATATTATCCATTTTATCTTATAACATTCTGCAGAAGATTACAAAAATAATGTATTCTTCATACAGTTCTTTTAGGTGTTACGGTATGATTTTTTAAACACAACTTCCCTTTAGTCCTCCTTTCAACTCATTCATTCCTCCACCTCCAGGGTGAGAGCACATCCATTCGTTCCTCAGACAGGACAAGAATCCCATATCCCATCTATTCCCTGATTAAGATGAGAGCCTTATAAGCTCAGCTGCTCCCATTTGGAGGTGAGAGAAGGGCATCTGAACAGGTCATAACTTATGGACCTCTTCTAGGCTTACTGCCTTTCTCTGTCAACTGTAATTTCTCAGATTACTGCATGAGAAGACTAAACACACACACCACACACATGCACACACACATGATCAGTCACCCTGGCTAATGAGCAGCATGGTTATTACTCCACCCACAGCATAGCCTGCTTCTTCTTCTTCTTCTTTCGACTTTTCCTAGTTAGGGGTCACCACAGCAGATCACCTGTCTGCTCATGATTTCCAGTGGAGTTTTATGGTGTCAAGTTGCCAGCCCAGCGCCCAACTTTCCACAGAAGGCACACACACATGCATGCATGCACTCATGCCTAGGGCCAATTTAGTTTGTCCAATCCACCTACAGCATGTCTTTGGGATGTGGGAGGAAACCGGAGCACCCAGAGGAATCCCACACGACCACAGGGAGGTCATGCAGACTCCACACAGAAGGCACTCCAGCTAAGGATCGAAACAGAGTACCTCTTGCTGTGAGGCGGCAATGCTAACCGCTGCACCACCATGGCCGCCCTACAGTATAGCCTGCTGTACTCCAAAATTCCTGCTGTATTTCAAAATTCCTAGTGGGGGTCAGCAATGCATAGTGTCAAACTAACTCCTTCTCTCCTAGAAGAGCCAAGCCAGCATGGTCCATTCACTCCCATTCTCCCTCTTGGATCCTCCAATGCCCAAGTCACAAATCAAACTTGAACAAACTAACTCAGATAGATGGGACCTTGGATTAACATCTCCTCAAACAGATGTAACCTCAGGAATGCATTGCTTTTGTTGCAATATATTGCAGTTTCACTACTGGAACATGAACCCCAGAACCTAGTGTGGAGATAAAGCACAGGCACAGCATTAAGCTACTTGGCTAAGGCAAACTGAGTAATATTCAATATCATAAAGGCCTGAAGTCAATGCAATTATAAATAAGTTCTGCCTGGTAATTGGTTACACAGAATTATGCTGCAATTATTGCAGCTTAGAAAATAGGCAAACTGTACATCAACACACTGATTGGAGAAAGAATGTTGTTCAGTAGGGTATTACTGTACAAGTAATGCCTGCTGACAAATGAGTCCGCCACATCACTGCATCATATCAAGCTGCTGTGGAGCCCAGACTGGAAAAACAACTGCAGCCATTATTCTACGCTCATTAAGCAATGTTTCTGATGCTTAATGAGCATAAAATGTAAAAAAAAAAAAAAAAAAAAAAAAGTGAGAGAGAGAGAGAGACTGTGTGTGTGTGTGTGTGTGTGTGTGTGTGTGTGTGTGTGTGTGTGTGTGTGTGTGTGTGTGTGTGTGTGTGTGAGGTCAAGACAGCTGGAGAGAAAGCGAGAGTGATCATGTGTAAATGAATGTGTGTATGAAAGCAGAGGAGACTGTGTGTGTGAGAGATCAAGAGAGAGAGAGTGAGACCGATATTATGTGAGTGAATGTATGCATAAAAGCAGAGGAGACTGTGTGTGTATATGTATGTGTGTGTGAAAGCAGAAGAGACTGTGTAATTGTGTATGAGAGAGAGAGAGAGAATAGGCTCTATGTAAAACTGTTGTGTTTTACTTATTTATTTTCTAAGCACTATATTATTTATTTTATGTATTTTTCATGTAAAATGCTTCTTCCTTTTTTTTTTTTTCAATAATCATTTTTTATTATTTTTCACAACCATATTACAAATTCACACATTATATACAATATATACAAGATGCTTCCATTGGTTAATTTCACATATATATCAACCTCATGTATTGATCAAAGGTACATCACTAACAATCAAAAGGAAAATAATAAAAAAAATCCAACATTAACAATTTGTCTTTTCTGTACATTCTCTATCTAATCTAAGGTTGATTTAGACTATACTCTGGTTCCTGAGAAAAAGTGGATAGTAACCTCTAAGCGTAAAATGCTTCTTCCAACACATTAACATATGCTACAGCAAGTTTAAATCATTAGGTAGAAGAACTATTTTACATTAAAAATATTTAAAAAATATAGTACTTAAACAAATAAATAAGTAAAACAATAATTTAGCCCATTCTCTAAGCACAATAATGCCCTCCAGGATGTGTGTTAATACCCAATTACTGCCCTTTCAGGGGTGTAGAGTCCAGCCGCCTGCAGCATCAGGCCTCATAACACACCTGGGCGGGCGTTAATTGCACATTAACACACACCTTGTCAGGCATTATTGCTTGCTTGCTGACTGCAATAAAAACACAATCAGGCATATTTTAGTGCAAATCTATCAAACATATTTCAGTGGAAAGACATTTCCTTTAGGCTAAAGAATTTCCATTCTCGCATTCATGGAACAGCTCTTATATTTCAAACTTGGGAGAAAACCTTTTGAGTGGAGTCCTTTTTTTGCTATATCGTGTGAATCATGTACAAATGGTTTGTGGAAGTAGTATGTGAAAATGGTCAGGGAAAGACTCTACAAAAAGTTACGTTAAGGGAACGATTCTAGGAAACTAGGAAACAGGAAGAAGGAATGATTTAATTAAATTAGATGCAGGTAATATTTTTTACATTATGCATTTTAATCGAATATGGGTTTAGAAAACGGTCTCTTCAGCTCATCCTAACAGCACCTATTAACATCTTTATATCACATTTGTCTGACCTACTAGCTATATCTATCTCAGTCATACACAACTATTAATTTTATTTTATTTTTTTCATATTCCCCTCCACTGACAGCAAATCTTATGACCTATTCCTTACTCTATAGATACTCTACATGTAACTCTTCAGACCTTTGTAATTTAAAAAATGCATATCAGTGTCACCACTGCATTCCGCATATCTTGCAGAGCCTTCCCAACCTAGAATTTCTAAGCTACTATTTATCTAATTGTTATTAAGTTACTGTAACCCTTACCCAATTTGTGATCTGTGTAAAGTTGCTGTAAATTTGCATATCTATATCACGTTTATCTGTGCATCTTGTGGAACATTTCTCGCTGGGCCTTCTCTGAAAAAGGACTTTAGCCTAATTGGTTTATCTTGGTTAACAATTCAACCGACAAACCATCCAACCAAATAACTAAATAAAATAAGCAACAATGTTACTTTTGCCATAATATGAGAACCTTTAATTACAGCAAAAGGTAAAAATAAAAGGTTCAGTGGTGCAAAGATTTTTTCCAGGACACAAAGCAAACACAATAACATAATAATTTAGCAGTGCCTTTACTATTTAAGTTCAGTCCCCAAAACATAAAATGCAGATATGTTCCTCCTGACTGGATTCCTCAGTGAATATCTACAGCTTACCTCAGGCTTGTTCAGGCTGACATCTTCCTGACACTGTAGGCTGACCAGAACTGCTGCTCCAGATGCATAATTCCCTCTGGAGTGAGAAGCCAATTTCTCTGATTTTTTAGGGTCATTGCCTTTCTATTTTATTCATCAGGTTCACAGGTAATTGATTTTTTATGAGCAAAATTTAAAGCAGCATCTCTTACATATGCAAAGCATACTCACTCTTTTGTAAAGAAGAGCTCATCTTAGTAATATTTACAAAACTGCATAATTTGGAGTATGTCATATTGTAATACTATGTAGAAAAACATATGCACTACATTACTTTTTGGCACATACTAGGAGATACCAAGCTGGCTGTCCCAAAATGAAACTCATAGTTTCAGACTCAGAAGATGGACTATGAGGGCCATGGTCAGATTATTTGCATTCTGGTAGGTTGTTCCTGACAATGTTTGACAGTGAGACTGAAATGCTGTAGTGAAAGTGTCCACCAACAAAGTTTAGGGATCCTATCCTGTTGGTTGTGCAGCAATAAAGGAATATTGTCCCTGACCAGTGAGAAAATACTTTAATGATGATAGTACACATGTAACTGCCAGGTATTCCCTCGTGATAATGGAATACTTTTTTTCAGTTCTGCTTATATTATATCTTAGCAAGCTTATAGATTGTTCCTTTACCCCCAATCCCAAAATCCAGTGAAAGCATTATATAGTAGTAACTGTTTCAAGTTTTTTTCCATCTTCTTCAATAACCTTTTTTTACCTATTTACCTATTTCTCTCCTTTCTAGTACTTAACCTCAGCTGTTCTTATCCAGTCTATTACTAGATTGTACAGCAGTAGTACTCATATGCTTGCTTGTATCTCTATTCATTTTCATTCTGCTTCTTTACTCTCCTGTTATGCATTATTTCATGGCTTCATTCTTCATTTGTCTGAAAAATATATGCTATTTTATGCTATTCACTTTATATCGGAACCATGCATGTCTATAATATTCATTCCATAATTCACCTCACCTATACTTGTAAGTGTATATAATGTACTCTTGTTAAAATTCCTTTGTAATGGAGATTTTCTCAGTGGGCCTCTACTGAAAATGGGCCATTTGGCCCAGTCAGACATCCCGGTAAACAAATGTAAAATAAATGCAAAAAAAAAAAAAAAATAAAATAAAAGATAAATAAATAAAATAACAGATAATAGCACAACGTTGCGAGTCCACAGATACGATTTATTGATACAAAATACACAAGTTAGTTAAGCGCTTTCATCAAATAGTATCGTCATATTATTTGATGAAAGCGCTTAACTAACTTGTGTATTTTGTATCAATAAATCGTATCTGTGGACTCGCAACATTGTGCTATTATCTGTTATTTGGTTTTACTTCAGCACTTCGACACCATTTGGTTGGACTTTATAAATAAATAAAAAAATAACTTTCTCAGCATGTATTTATTGTTCATTTACAATAATCCACTAACCCATATGTATGGGGATGGTAGGTACACCGAGTTGTTTAATTGCTTGATCTTAAAGCACTGGTACACTAGGTGCATTATTCTAGATATAAATGGTGTCCTGTGGTCAGTGTGTTTTTCCTTTGTTATCCCACTGGAAAATACCTACTCTAATTCCCTAGTTCTAGATGTGCCATTGACCTTATGTGGGGGAATAGCATCAGCATTCTTGGTTGCATAGTCCAGCATAAAAAAACATATATTGAAATTCATTCATTGCTGGATTTTTTCAGTCACCCAACAACATTTGTAGAAATATATTCAAATAGTACCTCTATGATAAGCATTGGAGAAAGAAGATTTTTAAAGCCTGGGTGAGGGGCTATCTTCTGGAATGGAGAACAGCCAGCAAAGGTATTTTCATCTACTTCCCATTATTCTTTGCCAGTCACACCTGGCTAGGATGTCTTTTTCAGTCTTTTCCGATCTTAAATGTCCACCTAGTATGTGACTATGTGACAGCCTCATCAATAGGCTTCTGAAAGTTTTGAGAACTAACAGTTCACATACTACTTTCTCTGTTTCCTTACTCTGTACAATAAATCATTTCATAGCTCATAAGGTATGGGGTAAAAGTGGAAACATCATGTTCAGTTTCTTCTATTACTCCTAATATATTTTTCCATCATGTTCAGCTTCTTCTATTACTCCTAGTATATTTTTCCATCATGTTCAACTTCTTCTATTACTCCTAGTATATTTTTCCATCATGTTCAGCTTCTTCTATTACTCCTAGTATATTTCTCCATCATGTTCAGCTTCTTCTATTACTCCTAGTATATTTTTCCATCATGTTCAGCTTCTTCTATTACTCCTACTATATTTTCCATCATGTTCAGCTTCTTCTATTACTCCTAGTATATTTTTCCATCATGTTCAGCTTCTTCTATTACTCCTAGTATATTTTTCCATCATGTTCAGCTTCTTCTATTACTCCTAGTATATTTTTCCATCATGTTCAGCTTCTTCTTTTACTCCTAGTATATTTTTCCATCATGTTCAGCTTCTTCTATTACTCCTAGTATATTTTTCCTTCATGTTCAGCTTCTTCTATTACTCCTAGTATATTTTTCCATCATGTTCAGCTTCTTCTATTACTCCTAGTATATTTTTCCATCATGTTCAGCTTCTTCTATTACTCCTAGTATATTTTTCCATCATGTTCAGCTTCTTCTATTACTCCTAGTATATTTTTCCTTCATGTTCAGCTTCTTCTATTACTCCTAGTATATTTTTCCATCATGTTCAGCTTCTTCTATTACTCCTAGTATATTTTTCCATCATGTTCAGCTTCTTCTATTACTCCTAGTATATTTTTCATGTTCTGCTCAAAGTGTAATCTTCCCATTGTGCTTCTTTTTAAATTTATACAGCTTACCTGGAGGTCAGCCAATTCTAGATTAGGGTCAATCTGCCTTTGCTGGAGAAGGCACTGTCTCTTCTCCTACCAACCCAGGCAGTGTGGTCTTAGTGTAAGAATCTTCATATAAAAAGGACAACTCAAACCAATATTCTTTAATGTTAGTTGGCATCTCTACTCTATTTAACATTTGTTTTTCCTTTCCTTCATGATCCTGATGTATAAAACCCTCTTTCTTCTTTTAGGTTTCTTCTATTTTATCTTATCAGGAATGCCGTAGGGCTCTATTCATGGTTTTGTTGCCTCCCAGCATGCACTGCCCTCACTTTCTCCTTTATGTGTTTATGTACCTCAACCTCTGCATCAGAATGATTTAACACCAGTCTCATAGGTTCATAGGTTCATAGGTTGGTACTAGGCTATTGGCCCTAAGGCCTATGCAAGCCTAGCCATAACAATTCCCTGGAAATTTCTTCCCACAATATTTACTTTTCTGGGCCCTTGTCTAGCAGGGTGACTGACATGATCCCCGGGGTGAATTTCCTATCTCCCATCCAATCATCAAGGTTCCTTTTGAAGAGGGCCAATGAGGCACTCTGCTTGACATGTATGGGCAGTCGATTCCAGAGTATGGGGAGTCTCTGGGTCAGGAACCTATCCCTCCAGCATGTTTTGTTCATTGTGATGATAAGGTTTAGATCCCTGGATCGTGTGGCTCTGAGGGATTGGGATTTCTTTAAGTGGAGCATGTCCAACAGCTCAGGGTTTGACATGGCCTTGTATATTAAGCAGAGATCGCCTCTGAGTAGACGATATGCCACAGAGTATAGCTGGAGTTTTTTTAGATGGTCAGTATATGGCATCTGCTTTAGGCCTGTGATTCTTTTAGTGAGGTATTTCTGTGTCCTTTCCAGCTGTTGCAGATGTCTTGTGAGGTACATACCAAATGGGCCATTATACTCTATAATGGGTCTAATGAGGTATGAGTACAGTGGGACAATGACCTCCTTTTTTCTGGATGAAAAGCCCATAGTTATGAGATGTGCCATGTAGAATGATTTCCTGACTGTTGTGGCAATGTGGTTATCGAAAGTGAGACCACTGTCCACTTGTGTCCCTAAGTCTCTCATCACACTTTCAATGTTTAGTGTCCTGCCACCTATGTGGTAGTTCATGGGTACATGTTTTTTTCCAAAGGGGATAACTATCATTTCTTGGCATTAAGCTTGAGCCCATGGCTCTGGCACCAGGCATCTGTTTCTGTAAGGCCCTTTTGTAGAATATCCACATCATTTGGGGATTCAACAATGACTCCCAGTTTGCAGTCATCTGCAAACTTTGTTAACCAGAGTCCCTTAGTATTGGCCTGTACTTCAGAGAAGTAGATGCCAAACAAAAGTGGTCCCAGGACTGAACCCTGAGGTACTCCACTTGTCTCTCAATTACTTTTTCCTCCTTAGATAGCTCTCCATCTGCAAAGGATTTATTTTCAGTATTATTTTTTTTCCTTTCTTACAGACGTCTCTTTCTAGAGTCTTCCCTTACCTGCAATTTTTGCCTTGCACAGGAAGAAAGGAGCTTGAACATTGACCAAGTATTATTTATTTTTCTTTAGCCCTAATTGAAACATTTCTTGTTGGTATGTTTATCCCTCTCATCACACACCTTTTGCTTGGAATTCATTTCTACAGCTTTGAGCTTTTAGTTTTAGTTCATCTGAAAATGTTGCATTCTAATCAAGTTGTGGTTTGTCCATACCTCCTACTTTCACACCCTTGGGGCATGCCCTTTCAATGAATGATTCCTCCTCTTCATTTCTGCCAATCATTTCTGCTCCTTGGTATGTAACACTTTCAGGCTTTAATGATGTATTTATATTTTGTGTTTTAATGTTTACAGTTTGGAGTATATTTACTGTGTAGCTCACTTCCTTCTGCTTACATAGGTTCAGAGGTAAGTTAAATTCTTGCTGCCCTTGTGGGCCATTTAAGCCTAACCAATTTTCCTTTCAAAATGTGAGAATCAAATAATGTGCTTTGTGTATGTAAGATAAACACCTTAACCATTATACCAACCCCCAACCTTACAGGTGTCTCTGCCTTAAGTGCATTAGGTGCATGTTGGCGTATCTCTTTAAATGGTAGAGCTTTTTCCTCTCACTCTTACTCTGCCTCTCTATCCCCTTAGCCAACTACTCTGTCTCTCTATCCCCTTAGCCAACTTTTCATACCTTTAGAGCTTTCTAGCAGTATGCCTTGGTATTTGTTGGGTCTGTATGCCTGGTGGTTGCTCTGCCATCATTTTGCTAAGTTTTGCAAGGATGTACTTGTAAGTTTATTTACTTACAGGTTCCTCCAGACAGTGATAAAGGTGGTCTCAAAAGGACTGCCTTCTTCACACTAACTTCACAACTCTTTAAACTGTGGAAAAATGTTCCCTATTTTCATAACATGTATTAAACTGGAGGCTGCGGCAACAAACTACCTTTCCAAACACAGTTTGTATTTCTACTTCCATAAATAGGTACTATTTCTTATCTACATGAATGCAAACTACTTCAACTGCTTTGTTTAATAAAACTTTCTTCTTACATGTATACTACTCCATTATAAACATAACCATATTGCCCAATTGTAGTGGTCCTTCAAGTTCTTTGCCAACAATTAAGAGATTACAATTAGTAAATTTTGCATTGCAGAACAATATCATAAAGCAGATTCAACACTTCTGGCCCTCAGTTTATTCCATTCCTTATGTTCAAAATCATTAGCAGCATGATTTTCCCTGGTCATCGTTTTCACAGGAAGATCAATATTATTCCTAATACAAAATTAGTTATGACTCCCTTTTCTACATTTAAAACAGAGTACATCTGCACTTGATTTTTACTGCTGATTGATATAAGATGTACTCCAGTTTTAAATTGTTCAGTTTTAAGCACAGTTTCATTGCATAACAATCTCTCTACTAGTACAATAAAATGTTAAGTGTCCTTAGGGTCAGCTAAGACCAACCAAAGAGCCAAAAGTGAAAGGCATATCCCCTATAAATGTATCAATGGTTAACATCCATTTTAAGTTTAATACATTGAGCCTCGGGAGCTTGCAATAGTTTATGTATCTGCAATAAATTACATACCACAAATCAAACCATTTTCTTATGATAAAATATCCAGCTATGAAATTTTTGAGCTCATGTGTCACACCATGCGTAGCACCAACTCAAGCTTAGAGTGCTTTATCATAGTCTTAATATTTAGTCCATTCCATGTCTATAAAGGCTTTCAGTGGTTTGCTAATTAGCTAGGCTCAGAGGATTCTAGCTCAGTCAGTCCACTTCCACCCTTCCTGCTGGGCAAACCATTTAAGGGCCATGAAGTATGCCTCAAGGTCTTCCTCCCAGGTTATTGAGTAGGTAGAACTGCCTTTGGCATAGCACTGGACTGGTCACTATAACCATCTTCTTGGCTGCTGCAGCAGGAGTAACCTCAAGATCTTGGTTGGCATAAAAATGTGTACCATTTTTCCCATTGCATCCACCAATGTCATCTCCAAATAAGTAGCAGAAGCCTTTTGTCATTAACATAAAAGGTTTTTAAGAAAGCAACAATTAGAAGTTAAAGGTTGACGTGTTCAGTCCAGGACATAATGCAAAAGCAATAGCATAGACATATCCTTTGCTAGTCAGGTTCAAATGCAAAAACCTAAAATAGAACAAAATAAAATGAAATGAAACAAAGTGTACGCAGCTTTCCTTTGGGTGGATTCTTCATTAAATATCTCCATCTTGTCTCAGGCTTCTTCAAGTTGTCTTCGCTCTCTCTCTCTCTCTCTCTCCTGCAGAACAATTCCTAGAAGCATTCTTCCAGGCCCAACAGTCCATCTGCAGTTAAAGGCAAACTTATAGCCCTCCCTGTTTACACATCAAGCTCAGGGAATTGTTTGTTACCCATAGAATTTAAAGGAGCCTCTGTAACTACTATAACATTTTCAAAAACGCAGCTTAGGGATATTTACAAAAAATGCATCATCTGGAATACATTGTATTACCACACTATGCACAAAATTATTTACACGAGAATACTTCTTCACATATCCTATATGCATACATAGACAAATATAGATATATGTGCATACAAACAGGAATGTATTAATTTGGTTGTTTGCCATGAATGCTTATCTAATTTATTGCAGGAAAGATAATTATAAATGCAGGAGTAAGAGAGCAGAGCCTTGCTCATAGGTTTATAGGTAGGTTCATAGGTAGGCACTAGGCTATTGGCCCTAGGGCCTATACAAGCCTAGCCAAAAAGGTATACTGGCTTTCGCCACCCAAGAAAATTTTCATATTTTCTTTAGTGCATTTATACACGGTGGTATGCAAAGTGGACATAGTGGCTAGTTGGAATTTAACTGCAAATAATTTTCTGTTATGTGTGCCAAACAAAGAATGGATGAAACAGTATTTGTGAGTGTTAACTGAGACTATATGTCAAAGAGTAAGAATGAAAAAAGTTAATGTTTTGTAAGATAATACAAGTGGAATAGATTAGCTAAACTAGGATAGGTATAGACATTTGCAGAATTAATTCTGGGAATAAAAGGGTAGTAGACATACTTCTCAACTGTACAGATTTTCACAGAATGTCCAGATTTTTCCCTCATATTTTTGATCTGTTTCTCATAAAACTGTGGTTTTCTGGCAAATCACAGGCAAATCATTGAGGGCTGACATAAAAAAATAATGGCAAACAATTGAGTTTCAGACTTCATACCCTTCAAAAAATGCATGCTAATTCAAAACCTGTTATTCTGTTAACTTCCAAACTTTAAATGAGCATAATTTTAAAAATGTCCCTCTTTTTTGGCTTTTGTTTCCCCATTACTTATGGTTTTGTCCAGATTTCTTGATCTAAGAGGTTGAGAGGTATGGTAGTAGAACATGTATAGAAAAGAGAGAGATAGGTAATAAATAAGGTGAACGCAGTAGTTAAGATGTTGTAAAAGCTGTTTGTAATCAAAACGTATCTATTTTAAAATGGGTTTTGCTAGACAGAGTTCTGAATGTGGGAAGACATTTAGAAATGGAGATAATGTGCATTTTCATATGGGTAATTTGGAGCTCCTGGGCGAAATCACAAAAGGGTGAATTCTATACAGTAAAAGAAAGCAGTCCAGTTTTAATATCCAGTTTACTTCTCAAATTTTTACTTTTATTGAAAGTCAACCCAGGTACTAGAAGAAGGCACAGTTAGGTGCAAATGAATTTAAATATAGAAATATAAGTAATAAAAATGAGTGGGCTGTAGTAAATGGATTGATACCTAGGGGGAGGAGAAGCATCAAAATGTTTGTTAAGAAGATATAAAAGTGTAAGTGGAACTGGAACAGCAGGCCAAATGGAAGAAAAGGACAGTATAATAAGACTGTGTGGTAATTTTATTTGGGGTTAGAAGAGGAAGCTTTAGGAAAAGTGTATTAAAAAGGCATTCTGCAGAGAAGGAAACTGGGATTAGATTCATAGAATCTGTAGTATTTCTCATACAGATCAGACCATAGGAACTTTCCATTAAAAGGTCAGTTGCTAAATAAAACTAAGCTAAAGGGATGAATGACTCATTCATTGGAGGGATATGTCTCTATCTCAATATATTCTCAACCTATAAATTAAGTTACTAGTACAAGTCAAGGAAAATACAACCTTTCTAACTTTAAGGCTAGTCATGATGATGAGATGGCTGTTATGTACACCCTTCCTCAGTTTGGGAGCTGAGCACTATAAAGTACTTGTAAAGGATGACAACAGCATTTTAAGTGTGTCCAATTCAAAGTTATAAGACTAGGCATCCCATAATTCCTATGATCACTTGACTAGTATTTTTCCTGTGTTCCTATATTAGTATTTGTAAGGTTAAAGTCTGTGTGCGTGTGTGTGGGGAGGGGGGGGGGTTGGTCTCATCTTTCAAGGATCTTTTGAAAGTAAAAAAGGTCATTAAATGTTTTTGTCTTATGGCACTCATAAATAAAAAAGGGGGGGGCTTGAATGAATAAAAAATGGGACCAGTTGATTGAACATATATACAAAGAACTGGATTGGTCATTGTGGGGTGGGTACATGAAAAAAGTGATAGGATAACAAAAGATATTGCAGAGAAGTGATTCTATTTATGCAACATTTGTAAATATTAGAAGAAAAAAGTTAAGTACTAGATTTTACTAAACTTTATTAAATTATGTTGTCCTAAGTGTATAAATAAAGTACAACTTGGTTTGTTTAACATAAACTCCTACACTTCTAATTACCTGCCATGGGAACTTTAACATCCGTGCGCTGAACTGATAAGCAGCCTTACCACCGGTGACTAATGCAACTAGTAGAGAGCTTAACTTAGTAAAAGAGGAAAGCAACTTTACGTTTATGACAGAACTGCTTCCGCTTCAGTGTAATATCACAGCTCCTGGATTCAGACACAACTTCTGTTCATTGTCTATGTGGAGTTTTCAGAATTGTCATGTTCCCCCTGCATCTTGGGGAAGGGGGGCATACCTTCATTTACTCCTTACTTCTCAAAAAAATGTGTGTGTGTGTGTGTGTGTGTGTGTGTGTGTGTGTGTGTGTGTGTGTGTGTGTGTGTGTGTGTGTAGATGTGTGCATGTGCGTGGCTCCAATCTATAAAAGTGAATGCTCTTATAGATTGCTTTATCAGACTACCAGCTGTTTTCTGTGAAATATTGAGGTACAACAGGCTCTGTGAATTAGCCCTTACACCACTGTTGTCTGATCTTGGAGCTAGTATACATATAATTAGCAAGGGGTAGGATTGGTGCAGGGTCTCTTGCCCCCTTCAAACAAAAACAAATTTTTTTTTGTTTTTTCCCTATTTGACCTTTTTAGATTTGCTCTAAAAATATTGCTCTTTTTGTATATGGTCTTTTGAGTTTCTGCTCAGTAAAGTTCATAAAGTTGTGGTTTTCTGGACAATCATTAATGATAGAAAGAAAATAATTACATATATTTGAGTTTCAGACTTGATACCCTTCAGAAAATTCACATTAATGCAAAACCTGTTATTCTATCAACTTTCTAAGTTTGTAAGAGCAATATTTAAAAATGATCCCCATTTATGAGCCTTAGTCCCTGTACTATTTACGGCTTTCTCCAGATTTCTTGCTGTAAGAGGTTGAGAGGTGTGTGTGTGCATGTGTGTGTGTGTGTGTGTGTGTGTGTGTGTGTGTGTGTGTGTGTGTGTGTGTGTGTGTGTGTGTGTAAAACATATACATATTGATATCTATATTCTTTAAAGTTTTATATATATATATATATATATATATATATATATATATATATATAAACAATGAAATAATTACTTTTCACTGACTCAAAAGAAAATGAAAATAGTCTATCTCGCTTGAAATAAAACAGAAAAACTCATATGGCTTTGTTTCCTTAACAATAGCTTGGTTTTAAAATCCTTGGCTGTAGGCTTCGACATTGCTGTATATTCGTGATGATTTTTCCAAGTACAAACCATAAGTGACTCCTGAGTGAAGCCCAACTCTTCATACCTCTCAGTTCTTCTGTGCAATCTCCAACTTACCCCATGTGAACATAATTCAAGCTGATTCTAGCTCTCTTGGCTGCTTCCTTTTATGCAATATCCATTACAAATCACTGAGCACCAGGCTAATATACAGCATTGTCTAACAAACTGATGTGGAAACTCCCCCATGCTTCACACTGCAGGATACGTCAGTGAACACCAGACTAATATATGGCATTGTCTAACAAACTGTTGTGGACCCCGCCCCATGCTTCATACTGCAGGATACATTTTAAAATTACATTGCCTATTTAATAGATCCAGTATCTTGTGATATACATGCATACACACACACACACACACACACACACACACACACACACACACACACACACACACACACACACACACACACACACACACTCACCCACAATATATGCATATATATATATATATATATATATATATATATATATATATATATATATATCATACCTCTCAACCTGGAAACATCAAAAATCTGGGCAAGGCCCATGAAAAATAGGTACAAATCTGGATGCTGATTAACATAAAAGTTCCATACATAATTATGTAACCCCGCCCACCCCAATGGAACTGTGGGATACCAACTTTCAAATGCAAACTGAAGAACACACAACCAAAATATGGCACTAGAGTCCCTGCAGCCATTCCAATGTTCCAATACCTGGCTATTTCCCCCATTTACCATAAACACTGATGTGTGCATACTGCTTAACTTCTACAATGATTATTTGGATTTTATGTTTACATTTTACAGCACAAAGCACAAACACTTATAGACATCCGCTGAAGAAAGCAATACTGTCTCACAATGAAAATAGACTTGGCATTAAAACTTTTCTGCCCTTGAAACTCACATTCATTAAAACAGCATTGAAACCCATGCCACATCCAAAGAAAATGCATCTGGCCAGTGGTGGATAAAGATTACCTTTGCGTTGCTTTCAAATAATTGGCCCCTTGCACACAAAACAAGAAACATACATGTGTTCTTTTCTTTGATACACCTTCCTGACTTTATTAAATTATATTCCTTGAATAATACAACACACTTGTTAGACAGAGCGCATTTTACATTTATTGTTTGAGCATTTTTCCAGTAGGCTGTAGGCAATGAAACAAAATGCATGAACCAATAATGACAAAACTGCCCAATTCAGAACATTTTCATCATAAAAGTCTACTTCCACACTCACACTATAAATAAAATGACAGTAGTGTAAGCCATAGGCATCATGCACAGCTTCTCACACTTATTTTCAATTTCAGTTTTTTTTTTTTTTTGGGGGGGTGGGGACAAAAGGCCAAAAACCACGGACACATTTTAAACATTGCTTGTATAATTTTGAAAAGTTGCTAGAATAAAATGTTGTGTTACCACCAGGCATTTCACTGGCAAGTCTTGAACTCAGGACCCTGTGCACTACAATCAGAGCAACATACCACTATATGCCAAATCAGCAGTTTCCTAAAAGATAGGAAGACTGAAACTTAAATGGTTATCATTTAGTGAATTCAGTTCTCACTTCTCACCATAGCTCTCAACCTCTTAGCACAAAAAAAACTGGACAAAGCCAATAATGGGGGAATACAAATTCAGTTCTCACTTCTCCACATAGCTCTCAACCTCTTAGCACAAAAAAACTGGACAAAGCCAATAATGGGGAATACAGCTCCAAAACAGGGACAAATTTCAAATATTGATCTTAGAAACAGAAAATTACTAGCATAAAAGGTTTTGTGTTACCATTTATTTTCTGAAGAATATGCATAAATTCACAAGTGGTGGTGGGCTAGGGACTTTAGGCTCTTTTTACCTTGTATGCAAGTTATAGGGTTTGAGCCTGAGTACCTCTAGCCACTAGGTGTATTAAAATGGGGGTATTTTTACACACACACGCACACACACACACACCCACACACACACACACTTAAACTCCTGACAGGTTGTTTCTTATAGCTGTCAAGCACTTAACTTATCCAGAGACACAAATGAGACACCTCTTCAAGGTGTTTTCTTAGTCTCCATTTGCTATAGGAATAGTACTGTGTTTCAGGTTTCAAACCCGTCAGAGTTTTTATATGCAATGACATAAAATAAAAGCATGGGTTGATACTGCCTAAACTGTGTGAATTCATTGTGTGCTTGTGCAGTGAAAAACTGATGGTGTCATGTAATGTTAGTGATAAATAGCATATTATGGGAAAAATCCAGACAGCTGTGGTATCTCAAGTGTTATGCAACACTGCTTTGCCTTGTGAGATGTCTGCATATATTTTTTTGTTTCCAGAAACACTGCTGCCTGCCTAGCTGTAGTGAAGGTAAAGGATGACAGAATATAGACAGGTCTTTCAGTCCTCAGCTGTCTGTAAAGTATTGTCATAATACAGTCAGCATCATATTAAAAATAAATAAAATAAAATAAAAAAAACACAGCTTGGTGAAATCTAAGCATCAGAAGAGCATGCTTTAAGCACCATGGTGTGACATTCCTGAGCTTGTTTCAATAGGTTTTTGTAGCTCACACTGTTGAAAGTTAGCTGCTGTAGCTAAGAAGGTAAAAGCTTCAAGAGATTATAATATGTAGAAAAGAAAATAACAGCATTCTTGCCTGTTTTTATACACCATATGACAACATTGTATCCTTTCAAACACGTGAACTGTCATGCCGTTCCTAGTTACATCTGTTATTAACATATTCAATTATACCAAAGGAAGTCAATGTTTCAGAGGAACATAACTGAATATAAATGAATGTACTTCCAACACACACACACACACACACACACACACACACACACACACACACACACACACACACACACACACACACACACACACACACACCTACACACACACACACACACACACACACACACACACACACACACACACACACACACACACATACATCTAGAATAATATAAAATGCCCTTTCTGAACTTAAATAAATGTTTCCTGTTCCTTTATTTCACGTCCGTTCACATTTGGCCAGCCAGCCCTTTCATGGATAAATCCTTTCCGTTCATTTCAAGCCCTTCTGTTAGTGAACATAAATCCTAAATTAAAGGTTTCTGCAGGCTTCCTGGAGTGCCGTTCCCACTCGCAGAGCATTTGAACAGCCAGGCCAGCCGAACAGGAGTGCACAATGTGAGCCCCTTGAGCTCAATTCTGACAGGCTAGTAGCCCTGATGGAGCTGATATCATCATCCCTGTGATGACGTCAGCTCACAAAGTGTGAAAAATAAAAACAAACTTGTAAAAATTCGGAAATGAAGGGGTGCCACTAGGGAATCTTGGCACCCCATTATTTGGACCCCAAAAATAGTAAAAACCGAGTATGTCGGTATGGTTGGGAAGTATGATATACAAATAAATATATATATATATATATAGATATATTTATATATATATATATATATATATATATATATATATATATATATATATACATGCACACACACACACACACACACTTATATATATATATATATATATATATATATATATATATATATATATATATATATATATATATATATATGGGTCTACTTCACTTCACTGAAAGCTCATTTCACTGAAACTCATTTGAATGAGCACACTTGACTGAATTTCACTTCACTGAAAACACATTTGACTGAAACTCATTCCGTTGAAAGGTATATGCCCTTTTCTCCATTGCAGTGCGATCCTGGAGTTAGTATATATATATAGTAAGGGGGGGGCACAGTCCCCCACATTGGGGGGGATGGGGAGACTATCCATCTGCATAGTTTGGGCATATATTGTCTTCTAAAAAGAGTTATTCATTCGAGTTATAAGTATCGATGTATAGGGTTTAAAATGTATAAAGTAGGTGGGGGGCTATGCCACCCATGCACCCCAAATGTGGGAGGCTGTGCCCCCCACACCCCCCTTACTGTATATTCTAACTGCAGGATCGCACTACAATGGGAAAAAGATTTGCTGTATCCAGGACTGCTTGTAAGCTTCAGAGCCCCCCAAGCCTTTCTGTGTTGGAGGGAAGCCTTCTAGCATATCAGTGGGAGTGGTAAGCACTAGGTAGCCTATCTACCACAAGAGTGGTTTCTGGCCCATAAATTGTAGTGTATTGGCCGTTTGAGCAGTTTTTCTATCTCTTTCAACTTTCTGGTTTAAAAGCCCGCATTTGCACTTGTTTCCTATGTTTCCTGTAACTAGTCTAGTCCAGATACAGATTTGCTCTATCCAGGACTTTTTGTAAGCTTCTGAGCCCCCCAAGCCTTTCTGTGTTGGAGGGAAGCATTCTAGCTTATCAGTGGGAGTGGTAAGCACTAGGTAGACTATCTACCACAAGATCCAGGTACAGATTCTTAGTTTTAGCACTTTAAGTTACTTATTAGTGCTCAGCAATTGTTCAGAACTTGTTAGCACTAAATAAGCTACAAATTACTACAGCACTCAACCTCCCTCTTTACCTTGAGAAAAACAGTTTTTGTACTTACTTTCCTCACTTGCTTAGAGAAAAACAGCTCTTATAGTCACTTTCCTCACTTGTCTAGAGGAAAGTAGCTTTTTATTCAGGCATGTCCAAGGGTCAGCTCCCAGTGTTTAACTTTGGGCTGTTTTTAAATCATAGGCCCCTTGCACATGAAACATACATGTGCTCTTTGATACACGTTCCTGATTGTACTAAATTATATTTCTTGCACAATACAGTACAGTTGTTAGAGGGCATTTTAAATTTGTTTTGAACATTTTTCCAGTAAACAATGAAACAAAACACATGCACCAGTAATGACAAAACTGCCCAAGAGAAGAAAAGGAGCCAATTTTGTGATTTTAAGTATTTTCTTCTGATTTTTTATTAAGTTTTACTGCTTTGCCGCCTACTTTTTGGCATTTTCCGGCTTGCTACAGTTTATATCTGTAACAGTAACAGTACTTGGAACACATCTAGAGCCTGTTTACTGCATTTCCTGTGTTGCACTTAATTTGAAATCGTTTTTTTCTCTAAAAACTGCATTTTACCTGATTTTGGCCTAGCATTCAAGTGTGGGGTCATTTATTGCACTGTTGTGAATATTTTGCTGCTTGTGTATCTCTGCTACATTTAAACTACAACAAAAAAGAAAAAAAAACAAAATAATCTTGCTTTTTTTCCCACTTTCTGAAAGTTAAGAAAGTTCAGTTACAGATTTGCTGTTCTGAACTGTTTGGAAGTTTCTAGAAGGCCAGTGCTTGCTTGGGCTAAAGGGAAGTCTCTGTGTTCACCAGTGGCAGTGGTTAACACTGAACAGCCTGCCTGTACCTGGAGGAGTGGTTACTGCCTAGAAGCTGTAGTTTTATTGGCCATTTTGGGTCAATTCTAAACTCCTTGATCTCTCTCTCTTAAAACCCGGCTGCCTCGTGGTCTTGGCATCTTTCCAGGCTTGCTAGTTGTTGCTGAAGCACCTACCAAGGGGAGAAAATGCTGAGAGAAGAAAAGGAGCCACTTTTGTGATTTTAAGTATTTTCTTCTGATTTTTTGTTAAGTTTTACTGCTTTGCTGCCTACTTTCTGGCATTTTCCGGCTTGCTAAAGTTTATATTTGTAACAGTAACAGTACTTGGAACACATGTAGAGCCTGTTTACTGCATTTCCTGTGTTGCACTTAATTTAAAATCGTTTTTTTCTCTAAAAACTGCATTTTACCTGATTTTGGCGTAGCACTCAAGTGTGGGGTCATTTATTGCACTGTTGTGAATATTTTGCTGCTTGTGCATCCCTGCTACCTTTAAACTACAACAAAAAAGAAAAAAAAAATCTTATCTTGCTTTTTTCCCGCTTTCTGAAAGTTAAGAAAGTTCAGTTACAGATTTGCTGTTCTGAACTGTTTGAAAGTTTCTAGAAGGCCAGTGCTTGCTTGGGCTAAAGGGAAGTCTCTGTGTTCACCAGTGGCATTGGTTAACACTAAACAGCCTGCCTGTCCCTGGAGGAGTGGTTACTGCCTAGAAGCTGTAGTTTGATTGGCCATTTTGGGTCAATTCTAAACTCCTTGATCTCTCTCTCTCTTAAAACCCTACATCTCTCTTTTTGCGCGGTTTTGCGCACTGAGCAGCATCGGGCAGCACCGCCTAAACAGGTTTAAACTATTCCAGGCTCCACAAAGTCTGCTCTTCACTTTTCCCTTAGAACTGTTAAAACTCTCAAAGTAATCACTCTATTCTCTTTCTAAAGCCCTGCACTTGCTCAGCTCTTATAAGGAAACACTAACTAACTAAAGCACTACACCCTCCTTGACTTCTCATAAGTATTAGGCTCCCGATTGCTCATTCCTGATCAAGTGAAAAATCAGTTCCCTTCCATAATCTGATCAGTAAAAAAACAGTTCCCTATACTAATCTGGTATGTCCAAGGGTCAGTTTCAGGGTTACTCTCCAGTCCAGCTGGTGAATCTGGGAATTTTGAGGCAATGTTACAATTGCCTTATGTACACAGACAACCCTCTCCTCCTTCCAACAAACTATAATACATGTGAGAGATGCAGTTACACAGCCAAACTGGAGGCAGAGCTCTCTCAACCTAAGACTGGCACAGTCAGTCAGGAGGAAAAGGTAACCACCCGCACCACAAATCCAGTCTCACACAGACCTATTGCATCTGCATACCCAACACATAAACACACAAAAACATACTCGGAGGCTCTAAATAAAAATCTGCCTAAACAGCAAAGACCTCCTAAGCAGATATCCAAGCAATAGCCACCCCTCAACAATACCCACGAATCTCATATCTCACAAAATCAGTGTGCCTCACAGTCACAGCCCTTAAGGCCAAACAACACACCAAATACACTTGTTATAGGGGACTCTATTGTCCACATACTGATGTCCCGCTCACCAGACTGAACAAGGAGAAGGTCACTGTAAGCTGCCTGTCAGGTGACAGGATCCGCCACATAATGCAAGCACTCAGGTCACTCCAAAGCAAGTACAAGTATGACTCCGTCATTGTCCATGCTGGTGTGAATGACCTGAGACGTACCTCCCTGGACTACATGAAAAGAGACATAGAGGAGCTCTCTGATCATGTAGCCCATGCTGGTATGACCCTGACCTTGAGTAGCATCTTGCCCTCAACAAGAATGATGCCACAGTATAAAGACAAAATGATCAGTTTCAACAATTGGCTAAAGTATTGGTGTCATTCAAAGGGGATCCAGTGTCTGTCAGCCTGGGATGACATGCTCGACAAGCCACGTTGCTTCGCTAGGGACGGCTTGCACCTGTCACCCTTAGGCTTTCGTATACTGGCCAAAGCTCTTGCCATCCCCATAGTGCCTTTTTTAGGCAAGGCTCAAAGGACAAACCCACCTCCATAGACAACCCAAGGATAAAAAAACTAAAGGTAATGCTACTCAATGCCAGAAGTCTAAACCTCAAGATGCACGCACTCGAGGCTCTCCTCAGTATGGAGAAAATCGATGTCTATGCAGTAACAGAAACCTGGTTCAAGGCTCCTGAGAGCACCCCAGCACTACCATGCGTTTCGGCCCCAAAACTTGGACCGAAGCACAAAAGGAGGGGGAGTATCTATATTCATCAAAGATACCTACATCTCCAGGTTAGTGGCACTGCACAAAGCATCGGAAACCATCCATGTGCAACTAACAGCGGGCAAAACTGCCTTTCAGTTTGTAGCCTGCTACAGAACACCCTCCCTATTACAGGAACCCCACTTGGCATTCCTGAGAACACTGGAGAATATGAAGGTCTCTCCAAACACTATGTTATTGGGTGACTTCAACTACCCAAACATTGACTGGGAAAACTACTCAAGCCCAAACGCCCTCTCCCAACGGTTCCTTGAATTTATAAACTTTAACGTGATGGAATAACTGGTCACCACTCCCACAAGAGGGAACAACATATTGGACCTGGTCATCACCAACATGGGGACACTATGTTCCACACCAGAGGTAAACCCCTCATTGGTAAGATCAGACCATAAACAAATTTACCTTGACATCCATATCCCGTCCCCACCCCCAGCCAAGGAAATCACAGTAAAGAATTTCTCAAAAGCCAACTTTGCACTTCTCAAGACTGAGGTGGAATCCTTCAAAGCCCCCGGGCCAGAGGATAATACAGCCCAATCCGCAGAATCCTTTACAAATGCATTCTATGAGCACCTGCAGGAATGCATGGATCGTGCTATCCCAAATAAAACCAAGACTCACTCCTCTAAAAACAGGAGACCTGTCTGGTGGACCCCGGCCATAAATAAGCTATACAACAGAAGGAGGAAGCTACTACATGACAGAGCAAAATCCCAAAAAGGGAAGGCATCTCTGATCAGTATTAGCAAGAAACTTAGATCCCTCATAAAATCATCAAAGGCCAGTTTCGAAAGAATAATTGCCCTAGACACTAAAGATAATCACAAGGCCTTCTTTAGTTATGTCAGGAATATGGGTGGAAACTCCCAGATATGCTCTGAATTGTTGCATAACGGTACAAAATATACCGAACCTACAGACATAGCCAACATCCTGGCAGACAGATTCAGCGCAAACTGCCCCCCCTTCCCCCCCAAAGGAGCAAATGCCTATCCCAACTGAATGTAACCTCCCTGAAATCACAGATGCACAGGTGAAAGCTGCCCTCTCCAAAGCAAAAAACACAGCATCTATGGGACCGGACGGTGTCCCAGGCTGTGTCTTACATGAGCTCCAAGAAGAACTTAACCCTCACATTAAGTCACTGTTCAAACTTAGCCTTACTACAGGATATGTAACCAAAGAATGGCGTACAGCTACAGTTATCCCACTCCACAAAGGTGGTGCCACAATGGACCCCGGGAACTATCGCCCCATAAGCTTGACTAGTCTGTCTGTAAAGCTATGGAGCGTATTATCATGGAACTCATAAACAAAGACATTGGGAGCCTCCAGACACTGGACCCTACCCAATTCGGCTTTGTTAAGGGCAGATCTTGCCTCTTAAACCTAGTTGATTTCTTTGAAACAGTTACCAAAGCCATAGATGAGGGCAAGGTAGTCCACACAGCCTACCTGGACCTCGCAAAAGCTTTCGACACAATACCCCACTCGGGCATCATAAATAAGCTTACCAGCTTAAATATCAACCCCTATATCACAAGATGGGTTGCAAACTGGCTCAGGGATAGAACCCACATGGTCAGAATCGCAGGTGCCATGTCCGAATCCAAACCAGTTACAAGTGGTGTCCCACAGGGCTCAGTTCTGGGACCTCTCTTGTTTGGTATATACTTCTCTGAGGTTCAGGCTAACACGGGGAGGGGGATTATGGCTGACAAAGTTCACAGATGACTGCAAACTGGGGGCCATAATTGAATCTCCAGCCGACACAAGCATCCTCCAAAAGGGTCTCACAGAGATGGATGTTTGGTGCCAGAGCCACGGCCTCAAGCTAAATGCTAAAAAGTGCATAGTCATCCCCTTTGGGAAAAACAAGGTGCCCACAAATTACCACATAGGTGGTAATCCATTAAGTACGGAAGAAGTAATTAGAGATTTGGGGACCAACGTAGATAGTAATCTCTCCTTTGATAATCACGTTGCCAAAGTGGTTAGAAAGACCTTCTATATAGCCCACCTTATCACGAAAGGGTTCGCATCTAGATCAAGAGACGTCATTGTGCCCCTCTACTCATCACTCATCAGGCCCATAATTGAATACAATGCCCCTATTGGGATGTACCTTACCCGACACCTGCACCAACTGGAGAGACCCCAAAAGTACCTCACCAAGAGGATCATGGGCTACAAACAGATGTCCTATGCAGCTCGACTAAAGAAACTCCAGCTCTACTCAGTTGCTTACCGCCTACTCAGAGGTGATCTATGCCTGACGTACAAAGCCATGTCAAACCCAGAATTAATGGACATGCTCCACCTCAAAAAATCCAAGTCCCTTAGAGCTACACGGTCCAGGGACTTAAACCTTAGCACAAAAATAAATAGGACATGCTGGAGGGACAGATTCATTTCCCAGAGGCTTCCCTCACTCTGGAATAGAATCCCAATTCATGTTAGACATAGCCCCTCGCTGACCCTCTTCATGCGAAATCTGGATGCATGGTTGGGAAATCGCAAATTCACCCCTGGGATCTCTTCTGTGTCCCTGCTAGACAGAGGCACAGTAAACTAATCTTAAAGGGTACCTTCTGTGACCTACTTTACAGAGGCACAGTAGGCTAATCTAATAGGGAGGCGGAAGCCAAATACACTCTGGCTAGGCTTATAAATGCCCTAGGGCAGATAGCCTAGTATCTACCTATGAACCTATGAACCTATGAACCAATTCAGAACATTTTTCCAGTAAACAATGAAACAAAATGCATGCACCAATAATGACAAAACTGCCCAGTTCAGGACATTTCCATCATAAAAGTCTACTCAAACTTCTACAGTCCACCATTATCAGTAAATATATACAATCTCTGAAGATGTAAAAGTCATCTAAATAATTCCACATTAAAGAAATCTGTAACTAATAAAGAGGTTGCTGCTAGTAAACAACTTTATATTTCATTGTTTCATCTACAAAAAGAGTGCCTGTTGCCCTTGAGGAATAAATTGCCTATGTTGCATTAAAAAAATGATAAGCTAGTAATATTGCAATAGGGAATGGATGGCAAACTGATAACAGGTTCATAGTTACTAGGTATCTTTGCCAAAAGGACTGCAGCATCCACCCCCTTTACAACACAGTACAGTATCAGCAATGCATCTACCTACTGTGGGAGTAGAACACAGAGCCTTCTGCATCAAAACCAAGTACACTACCTGTTGTTCTATTAACAATGCAAGCAGACTCAGCATAAGCAGCACTAAACCTTTGTTCCCCTGCAGCTCTCAGCTTCTTGTAAAATCTACTTGACACTCAGCTGTATCTCTGAACTTTGCAGCACAAGAAATCTGGAAAAAAGCCAAAATGTATTGGGGGGGACTAAAGCCCAAAATACCCGGGATACATTTTAAACATTGCTTGTATAATGTTGAAAAGTTGTTAGAATAAAATGCTATGTTACCACCATACCTTTCATTGCCAAGTATTGAACCCAGGACCCTGTGCAAAACAGTCAGTGCAACATACCATTACACCAAATCATCTGTTTTATGAAAGAGAGGAAGACTGAAACTTAAATGGCTATCATTTAGTGAATTCAGTTCTCACCATAGCTGTCAACCTCTTAGCAGACAACATCTAAACAAAGCCAATAACGGGGGAATACAGCCACCAAACATATTCAGTGAATTCAGTTCTCATCATAGCTCTCAACCTAACAAAAAATACATAGACAAGACAAAGCCAGTAATGGGGGAATACAGCCCCCAAACATATTCAGTGAGTTCAGTTCTCACCATAGTGCTCAACCTTAGCACAAAAAACCTAGACAAAGCCAATAATGGGGAAATACAGTCCCAAAAATAGGGACAAATTTCAAATATCCATCTTATAAACTTTGAAAATTGCTAGAATAAAAGGTTTTGTGTTACGATGTACTTTCTGAAGAATATGAAGTCTGAAATTCAAATGCTTGTCATTTTTATTTAACATTTGTTAACCAGAAAAGTCTGACTTGGAACAAAAGCCAATTTTCAGCAGAGGCCCAGGGAGAAACACTCCAGACACATGTCTTTGTAAGATGGGAGGACACCAAAGCAAACCCATGGAGGACATGCAGACTCCACACAGATGACTCCCCAGTCAAAAATCAAACCAGAGAACCTGTAGCTGTCAGGCAACAATGCTACCAGTGCACCACTGCACCACTGACTGTGTCAAGAAACAAAAATACAGAAACCATAAATTTTATGAGGAACAGAACAAATATGAGGCAAAAATCTGCAAATGTTTGAAAAATAGTGGTGGGTAGGGAAGTCAGACTCTTGCCACTTGGGCCCAAGGTACAGGGTTCAAGCCTTATTCTCTACCCACCACCATGTAGCAACTGGGGCATTTTACACACACACACTGCAGATCCTGAGTTCTGGTCTGCCTAACACAGCAGTCAGAACTAAGCACTCATGCGCAGAGTCCGGGACTACTCGTGAAAGATTATATGGGGGGAATTCATTTTACAGGTGAGGGGGCTGCAGTCCTGCAGTCCTATAGCACGAGCCGCCCCTGGTTGCCACTTGTGTAGTAGCCACTGAGCATCTGATCACTTTGGGTCTCACCCCCCACTTGTGTGAGCAAGGAATCCTCTCACTCCAGCTAAAAGCAAAGAAAACCAGCAATCATTCAAAAATAGACTGCAGCCCCAGGTTTAACTCCAGAAACCTTGTTGTTGCCACTTGTGTAGTGTAGGTGCCAGCTTTTGTGACTACTGTTATGCCTTGTTAAAATCTGTTACAGTCAGCTAGAGTGCATACCCCAGGGGCAACAGCTGCAAACCTTCTTCCTCTTAGCCCACCCCCACCACTTTCATCCATTTCACTGTTGATAATTTGTTTTATGTTAAGGTATTGATTGTTTCTTACAGTTGCTGTGGGTACAGCCCCACTCTGTTTGCCCTCACTATACTCGGGCTCACTTCGCTCTCCTCCCACCCCCATTCCCACCCACCCACCCATATCATTACCTTTATATATTACCACCTGTTTCCTCCGACCCAAACACTCCTCCCCTTCCTGTTCCTCACAAACACTCTAGCTTACTTCCTGCTTCTAACATAGAATCCCTACCTCCTCTACCACCTCTCTATACACACCACCCTATAATCATTAACTATTACCTATAATTCCTATTTTTAACTGCAGTAAATACGCATATCTGAACATAGTACAAATTGACAATATATAATTCCCACTCACCTTATCCATAGTCAAGAACATCATTACAGATAAAGTAGCAAGTATCCCCCCCATATTTACTAACTCACTATCTCTGCTACCCTCTCTTAACTAGAGGATACCAATTACCTAACCAATACTTCTTGTCCATACTGCAGCTCCCTAACACATAAAACGATAGCTCTTGCACTGGCCATACTCTCCATCATTTTTCTGTAGCTGTATACCCAGCATTACCTGATGCTTATATAGCACCTAAGTCCCTAACATCACTTCAACTTTTAGCTACAGAGAACTCCCATTAGCAAGTCTTACACTTTCATCCACCTATCACTTCAAATCTTTTACCGCTCTTAACAACAAACTCCCACATACACCTAATACTGCACCTTTAATACAACACCAATCTCACTCATTCATAGATAGTATCCTTGCATATAACACATTCTTTCTGAAACTAGATAACATGGGTTACACATATCCAACCCAACTACTACAAACATCATTCTACCCATTAATAATCTTCACCTCCTCCTACTTTCCATCCTGTCCTCCTATCACACTCATCTTCATAACCACACCCCATCCCCTTGGCAAACTGATTCCACAGCCAACACCACCAAACTAAAAAACTTCCCTATATCGCCATGTGATCTTACCTCTCCCCTACCCTTCTCTTACTCGTGGATTAAACTGAAAATCAAAACTTACCCCCCCTCTCTTCTCAAAGACAAACTAAAATAATTCACAAATTGACCAAACTCTATCTACACCTACTCCATAAACTCACTTGCAGTGGTGATATACATCCCAATCCAGGACCCAAAACATCAATCATCCCAAACTTAAATTAGCTAAATCCCCTACATAACAGATCTACCTCAGATCTCCTCTTCTTAAACATTAATGTAAAAAGTATACTTAACAAAATTCATGACCTTCATGCCCTACTAGCTCCATACAAACCAGATATCACTGTGTTAACTGAAACATGGCTCAAACCACAACATCACAATAATGAGATTACTGCCCCGGGTTACAACATTAAACGAAGAGACAGATCAGAGAAAAAGGGCGGAGGTGTTGCAGTATTATTCCAAAATCATCTTACCTTAGAACAACTAAATTACAATACCCATGAATTCAAAGATGTAGAACTAATCCTTGCCAAATTAAAAATAAGTTCCAGCAAACATATAACTATTGCAGGTGGCAATATACCACCAGGCAGTAACATCACTGTAATGGAAAGCCTGCTTAATTGGACCGCCAACTCCCTACCACATGAAACCATGCTATTAGGAGACTTCAATATTCACTGGCTTTACTGCTCCAGCCATAACCTCTCTGCCTTCATAAACTTCCACAGGTTTACCAAATACAACAAAACAGAATTCAATCTAACATCCTTTCTAAATGAACTCAAAGAATATAACTGGTCAACTCTAAAATACCTCCCAATAGATGAAGCAGTAACCCATTTCAACAATACCTTCCTACAAATTCTAAACCAGCATGCCCCATCCCGCTTAGTCAGAGTCAGCTCCAAAGCAGCTCCATGGCTCTCTGTTACAACTAAACAAACTATGCGAGCTAGAAATAAATTATGGTCTAAATGGAGGTCCACAAAAAGCCCTATTGACCATCAAAATTTCAAACATCTAAGAAACAAAACAAAGAAACTTATCATTCTGGATAAAAAAAACTACCACTTTCAATATCAACAAAACCAAAACCAAAACCCAAAAACATTCTGGTCAGGAATAAATAAACTACTCCATCCAGGCAACACCAAAACACCTACCCCAGCTAGCTTAGCACAAACCCAACCTAACATAATAGCCAACACCTTTAACAACTTCTTCTCTCAAACAGTCAACTCACTTGCAAGCACCATGACTCCCCCCCATCCCTCCAAATTACCCCCACTCTAAACAGTACCCACACGCTAAAGCTTGAGACCGTCTCAACAACCTATATACGGAAACTACTTTCTAAACTAAAACCCTGCACCCCTTCTGCTGACAAACTTCCAGCTGAATATCTACAGCTAGCTGCAACGAAATAGCCTACCCAGTTTCCATCTTAATAAACAGAACCATAACAGAATCCAAAATCCCATCCTGCTGGAAAATCTCCCATATTATTCCACTCCATAAAGGAGGGAACTCTAACGAACTATCCAATTTTCGACCTATTGCCCTTCTATCTCCTCTATCCAAAATAATGGAACGCTGCATTCACCATCAACTTCTACATTATCTCTTAAATAACAACTTGCTTGTAGACTCTCAACATGGTTTTAGACCGTACCACAGTACTACTACTGCCCTTCTCTCCTTCTCTGACACTATAAATAAAAACCGAAATAACAACCTGTTCTCATCTGCACTATTCTTGGACCTCTCAAAAGCATTCGATATGGTCAACCATCAACTTCTCCTCGATACCTTAAAATCCCTCTCACTGGATTCACAAGCATTACAGTGGTTCAACTCATACTTGACTAATAGAAAACAAGCAGTCCTTTGGGACAGCCATTTATCCACTCAACTCCCAATTACTATTGGAGTCCCACAATGATCCATCCTAGGTCCCCTACTTTTCTCTATTTTCATTAATAATCTGCCCAATTCCCTCCCAACATCCACATGTATACAATATGCAGATGATTCCACTCTCATCTGCTCTGCTTCTTCCCCAGCGGAACTCCACTCTGCTACCCAAGTAGTCTTCACTGCAGCAGAAAAATGGTTTCAACATATCTGTCTCCTCCTAAATCCCAAAAAAAACAAACTACTACTCTTTACCCCAACCTGTAAATCCACCCCAATCTCTTTTTCAATAACATCCTGTAATGGCACTGTCATCAAACCTGACGGCTGCACTAAACTGCTAGGCGTCACCATAGACAACCAGCTAAATTTTGACTATCACATTGATTTAACTATCAAGACAGTCAATAAAAAGATTGGTGCCCTATACAGGCTAAAGCCCTATCTTACTGCTACTTCCCGAGTAGCCCTCGCCCAAACTCACCTTATCTCTACATTAATGTACGCCTCCCTCCTTTATCAACTTATCTAAAGCTAATCTTCAGAAACTGAATACTGCCTACCACAGTATAGCCAGATTTGCCACTGGCTCTCCATTCCAAACTCACCACTGTCTTAACTTAAAGAAACTAAACTGGCTTGAACTCCCAAACCTAATACTCCTACAACAACTGATCATCACTTTTAAAATTCTTCATTACCCCTCCAATATACCCATACTAAATAAACTCATCACACCTTATAAAAATCTCACGACACTTAGATCAGCCAACAAGCTACTAGTTACTACTTTGAAATCTCATAACAAATCAGGTGATTCCCTATTTGCAAACACTATTGGTTCTTACTGGAATAAACTTCCCACAGAACTGACCTCCCTAAGCTCATGTCACCTTTTCAAAAAACAGATGAAAACTCACCTACTAATTCACTGGCTATGTCCCTGCTCCAATCCTGACTGAGCTCAGCACTCTTTATTACTCTCTCCAGTCTGCTACTTGTGTATTTCTTTCCACTCCCGTTCTAACTTAGACTGACTTCATCAGCCCCCTTTACTGGACCTTCACTCTTTTCTCTCTCAAATTTTTGTTTGCCTCCCCTTCTAGCCATCTTCTTTCCGTCTCTTGCTACCTTTAGCTGACCTCCTATAATCCTGCTACCTTTGCATTTCATCACTATCCTGTTTCCCCCTCTCCTTTTCCAACTGGATACTCCCGACCTTTACCAAATCCATAATACTTGTACCAAACAAATTATTTACTATCCCCACTTTCTGTCTACCTTATTTTTCGCCTTTTCCTTATCTTTAACAACTTAATTACCTGTTAAACTTCCAAACCTGCTCTTTTAACACTTGATACTAACAGATTTCTTGCTTTTTGCAAATTACCTAATCTGTTATCATGACTACTGACTAATGATATTATTTTTTAACTTGACTAATGATGTTTCTTAACTTAACTTTGTATTTTAGATACTGGAGCTTATCTCCTTAGCCGCTTAACTGAACTTTGTTTGTTACCTACTCAGACTAGTCCAGGTAAACTGTATATTGTCTCAGTACATTTTGTTAGTATTAATTTAGTAATGTTTTCGTAAACTGTATTGTCTTATTCCGATAGTGGAGCTTTTCTCCTCGGGCCTCTGCTGAAAATGGACATGTATCCAGCCAGACTAGCCCGGTTAACAAATGTAAAATAAAATAAAATAAATACCCAAACTATAACCACCCCCACTCGAATTGACAAAACTTCCAAATGTCAGTCCATCTTAGATTGGATCCTGGCATCTGACCCCGCTCTTGCACAGCAATCTGGTTGTCTTCCAGATACTCTAAGTGACCATCATCCAACCTATCTAATTTAGGAACAGATCCCAAACCATCAATCAACTTATCTTCAGAGTAATTAGAAACAAAAAAAACCTTTGTAGCTACTTATCTCATCAATACTCTAAAAAGCTGTAACTAGACCCTCCTAAAACATCTACCTCTAGACTGTATCTTCGAGTACTTTAACACAACCTTCATAAAAATCTTAAACCATCATGCACCCCCTAGAACCATTAGAATAAAAACTAAGTATGCCCCATGGCTGAGAAAAGATACTAAAACTATAATGAAAGAAAGGGACAAGGCCTGGATTCAATATCAGAAAAGCAAAACCACTACTTTGAGACAAAACTATGTAAAGCTCCTTCACAAAGCCAAAAAACAAATCAAACTAGACAAATCCAGCTATTACACAAGCATGCAAGAAAAATATGCTTACAACCTACAAAATTTCTGGGCCACAATAAATGGTATACTGCAGCCAGGAAAGTCCACGACTCCAACCCTTGTGCTTACAAATAACCATGAAAACATTCCTACTCAGTTTAACAAATTCTTTACTGAAACAGTCCAGACCCTTGTCAATGCCCAAAATAGTACTAGCAGCTTCACACCAATAACTACCCCATCCCACCCCAATATACAAAACAATAGCCCCAGTTTTCACCTCCACTATGTATCCACCAAATCAATATCTGAACTCCTTAATAAACTTAAACCAACCACACTAGCAGCTGATAAGCTGCCAACAGACTTCCTTCGGATCTCAGCTGAAGCTATAGCCTATCCTGTCTCTATTCTCATAAACAGATCTCTCTTAGAATGCAAAGTCCCCACCTCATGGAAAACATCATATATAATTAAACTGCACAAATGAGGCAACTCCTTAGACCTCACCAACTATCACCCAATAGCAATCTTATCACCTTTATCCAAAATATTAGAAAGAGCTGTTCATACTCAACTAATACAGTACCTCCAAAATAACAACCTACTCTCCATATCCCAGCATGGCTTTAGACCTTTCCATAGCACTATGACAGCACTACTATCATTCACTAACATAGTTAACCACCACAGAAACAAGAGTCTATTTGTTTCTTCCATATTCTTAGACCTATCAAAAGCCTTTGACATGATAAACCACAGTCTGCTTCTTGATACCCTAGCTACCCTAAATATAAGACCCTCCTCTATATCATGGTTCAACAACTACTTATCTGCCCATCATCAAGCAGTCCTATGGCAGGACCAATTCCCCCACCCCCCCCGTTACCAGTAACCATAGGAGTCCCTCAAGGATCCATCCTTGACCCATTGCTGTTCTTTCTATTTACTAATCAAAGCTTTTCATCCTCTCCCACTGCCTCAATAGTACAATATGCAGATGACACTACCCTCATATGTGCTGTCCCTACCCTTAGTGAACTGCAAACCCATACCCAAAATAATTTCACCCTAGCCGAAACTTGGTTCACTAACATCAACCTTCTTCTTAATCCCAAAAATACCAAACTAATTATTTTCAGCCCTGCAGAGCTCCTCCCCTAAATAATAATTTCACCATTAACTCCAAAGAAAACATTCAAATCAGTCCAACCACACACACTAAACTGCTAGGCATAGAAATAGATAATAACCTAAGGTTCGACATCCACATAGCACAAACCATTAAGAAAGTTAATAAAAAACTTGGTCTCCTCTACAGGAACAAACAGTTTATGACAAAACGCACCAAAGTAACCATCGCAAGAACTCATCTTCTATCCACCCTCCTCTATGCCTCTCCCATCTTGACCAATCTCCACCAAACTGATCTAAATAAAATGGAATCTTGCTACAACAAGATTGCCAAGTTTGCTACTGAAGCCTCATATAGTTCCCTCCACTGTCTATCCCTTAAGCAACTGGCTTGAGTTGCCTCATATATTTCTACTCAATCAACTCTCTATAGCACACAAACTCTACTACCTTCCTGAGATAACCCCAGCACTTCAGCACCTAATTCAGCCCCACATTCCCTCTAGAGCCATAAGATCTAGTAACCAGAACCTCATAACTGTCATCAAACATAAAAACGAAGCTGGTAAGTCCCTCTTTGCCAACACCATTGCCAAAACCTGGAACATACTACCAAGCCAAATAACTTCTACCACCTCCTTTAGTCAATACAAAAAACTCCTGAAAACCCACTATCTAAGTAACTGGCTATGCTCATGCCACTCACCAGGCTAATCCATACCAAGAGAATTTGTCATGGTACAGCTATGTATAAACAGTTTCTTCCCTGAAAGCTTCCAAACCCGTGTACATTTACCTTACAAAACTTATAACTGCAAAAGAAAAAAAAATGTACCTCTGATTGTCTACTGTAAGAAATGTTAATCACTAGCATGATGTCCTGTTGTGTGTATATATGCTATATGTATGCTTGTTAATCACCAGCATGTTGCCCTGATGTGTATATATGCCATATGTATGTATGTTCTACTTCTTTTTACTCTCATGTAATGTATTGTAATGTGGAGCTTTTCTCCCCGGGCCTCTGGTGAAAATGGACCTGTGTCCAGTCGGAATTTCCCGCTAAACAAATGTAAAATAAAATAGATTGAGTGCCAATAAAATGGTTCCCAGGCACTTGTACTTCCTTTTTTGTTTAATAACAGAAATTTTTATTTATATTTATTAAAATGGAGACCAGAGACATTTTTGAAAATTGTTATTACCAAATCAATTTCACCCATCACTTCTTTTGAAGGAAAAGCTGAAAAGACAAAGAAACAAAAACTCTTTTGAATTAGGTAAGGTTAGAAGCATGTCATCAGCAAACAACATTATTTTAGAACTATATTGATCATATATATCTATACCTTTTATCTTTGAGTTGTTGTACATTAGTATAGCTAATATCTCTATGGCTAATGCAAATAAAATAAGTGACATGGGGCATTTTGTATTGCTTCAGAAGTAAATGAACCTATTTTAACAGAAGCTAAGTTGTTTTGATAAACATTCTTCAAAAGTGTAACAAAGGAAGAAGAAAAGTCCATCAACTTTAGAAATTTAAGTCCAATTTAAAGAATCAAAAGCTTTCTCTATGTCCAAGCCTATTATCAACGCTTCTTGATTTTTCTCTATTTAAATAATCAATAAGTGCTAATATTAATTTAATATTATCATGCATATGCCTATTGTATATGAAACTAGTTTGATCATTGTTAACTATTTTTCACAATGGAATTTTCATTCTAGCAACTAAAATTGACATGAATATTTTGTAATCATTATTCAACAAAGATATTGGTCTATATGAATTACAACAATTAGGATCTTTACATTCCTTTAAAATAGGAGTGATTAAAGAGTATCTTCATGAGGGTGGGAGTACTGCTTGAGATTGGACTTCAAGTAATGTTTTATGTAGAAGGGAAGTTATGGATGTAGGAAAAAATTTATATAATGCTATAATTAAACCATCTCTCCCTGGAGCCTTATCTGGTTTACTTCCTTTAATGATATCCATAATTTCTTTTTGTGTGATTGTTTTTTGTAGTTCTACCTTTAAATCTTTTGATATTTTCTTTATGTTGGGGATATAGCTTCTAGATTCAAATGTTCAACTATGTGTTACTGTTTTTATAATGCTCTGCATAATAGGTTCATAGGTTCATAGGTTCATACTAGGCTATCTGCCCTAGGGCATTTACAAGCCTAGCCAGAGTGTGTTTGGCTTTCACCGCCCCTTGGAGTGAGTTTACTGTGCTCTTATTAAAGTTAGTTTACTGTGCCTCTGTCTAGCAGTGACATAGAAGTGATCCCCGGGGTAAACCTATGATCTCCCATCCACTCGTCAAGATTCTTCTTGAAGAGAGTCAGTGAGGGGCTCTGCCTAACATGGACTGGGATTCTATTCCAGAGTGAAGGGAGCTTCTGGGTTATGAATCTGACACTCCAGCATGTCCTATTTATTTCTGTGCTGAGGTTCAATTCTCTGGAGCGCATAGCTCTAAGGGATTTGGATTTTCTGAGGTGGAGCATGTCCATTAATTCCGGGTTGGACATGGCTTTGTACGTCAGGCATAGATCGCCTCTGAGTAAGTGGTATGCAATTGAGTAGAGCTGGAGTTTCTTTAGCCGAGCAGCATATGGCATCTGTTTGAGTCCCTTGATCCTCTTTGAGAGGTACGTTTGGGGTCTTTCTAGTTGCTGCAGGTGTCGGGTAAGGTATATCCCAAATGGAGCATTGTACTCGATTATGGGCCTGATGAGGGATGAGTAAAGGGATACAATGACCTCCCTTGATCTAGATGTGAATCCTTTCATGATAAGGTGGGCTATATAGAAGGTCTTTCTAACCACTTTGGCAATGTGGTTGTCAAAGAAGAAGTTACTATCAACTTGGGTCCCCAGGTCCCTAATTACTTCTTCCATACTTAATGGATTACCACCTATGTGGTAATTTGTGGGCACTTTCTTTTTGCCAAAGGGTATGACTATACACTTTTTGGTGTTTAGTTTAAGGCCATGGCTCTGGCACCAGTTATCCATCTCTATGAGACCCTTTTGGAGGATGCTTGTGTCAGCTGGGGAGTCAATTATGGTGCCCAGTTTGCAGTCATCTGCGAACTTGGTCAGCCACAGTCCTCCCGTGTTAGCCTGTACCTCAGAAAAATATATACCGAATAAGAGTGGTCCCAGGACTGAGCCCTGTGGGATGCCACTTGTAACTGGTTTAGAGTCTGATATGGCTCCAGCAATTCTGACCATGTGGGTTCTGTCCTTGAGCCAGTTTGTAACCCATCTTATGACATGGGATTTATATTTAAGCTGGAGAGTTTGTCTATGATGCCCGAGTGGGGTATTGTGTCAAAGGCTTTTGCGAGGTCCAGGTAGGCTGTGTGAACTACCTTTCCCTCAGCAATGGCCTTGGTGACTGTTTCAAAGAAGTCGACCAGGTTCAAGAGGCAGGATCTGCCCTTAACAAAGCCGAATTGGGTAGGATCCAGTGTCTGTAGGTCCCCAATGTCTTTGTTTATGAGATCCATAATGATCCTCTCCATAGCTTTGCAGACCAGGCTAGTCAGGCTTATGGGGCAGTAGTTTCCAGGGTCTGTAGAAGCACCTCCTTTGTGGAGTGGGACCACTGTTGCTGTATGCCATTCTTTGGGTACATATCCTGTAGTAAGGCTGAGATTGAACAGCAGCTTTATATGAGGGTTTAGCTCTTCTTGGAGTTCATGTAGCACGCAGCCCGGGACACCGTCTGGTCCCATTGATGCTGTGTTTTTTGCTTTGGAGAAGGCGGCTCTAACCTGGGCTTCTGAGATGTCAGGGAGGCAACACTCTGCTGGGATATATATTTGTCCTTTTGGGGGGGAGGGGGGAAGAAGTTTGCACTGAACCTGTCTGCCAGGATTTAGCAATGTCTGCGGGTTCAGTGTATTTTTTGTCATTATGGACTAACTCTGAGCATATCTGGGAGTTGCCACCCAGGTTTCTAACATAACTAAAGAAAGCCTTATGATTATCTTTAGTGTCTTGTGCAATTTTTCTCTCGAAGCTGGCCTTGGATGGTTTTATGAGTGATCGTAGTTTTTTGCTAGTACTGATCAGAGATGCCTTCCCTTTTAGGGATTTTGCTCTACCATGTAGTAGCTTGTTGACATTTAAATGCATCTAAAACTCTACTATGTCTGATACTACCTTTCTTTTGCCTTCATGTAGGTTATTAGTAATATTGTTTACTTTAGATTGCATTTTTACTTTCACAGAGAGATTATGTAGATGTTTTGGCGAAGTTGCGTAAGAATTTATTTTTAATCTTTCCATGGCTAAGTTAGCTTTATGATTTAATATATCATTGTATATCTTATTTAGATCTTCTATATTCTTTCTATCATCAGTAGAAGTTGCATCCTTTTTATATTTAGTCACTAAGAGTTGGTTTTGTAACTCTTATAGTGCTGATTCCCATTTTTCAATTTTATTTTTAAACCAGCTTATAATTTTACTATATAAAAAGCCTTTAAAGAGTCCCATGTCGTAATTATGTTAACTTCTGGTTTATATTTAATATCTAGAAAACACTCTTTTATTTTTGTAATATATGACGGAATCCTGGAAGTGATAGTTAATGATCAAAGTCTATTTGAATTTCCAGAATTAGAGAGTTATGATCTGAGAAAGGACATGGAATTATTAAGAAAGTTAAAATTTTTGATTAAAGATCTTGAGAGACATACATTTTATCTTTTAAGAGCTTTGCAGTAGAGGATAAATGTGGGGACTTCTTAATATTGGTTTCAGTGGTATCAACAATACAATTAAAGTCACCACTTATTATTTTAGCTTTAGAAATATTTGTAAAAAGGTCTAAGTGCTTCTTAGCCATCCCACCTCAATACCAGGAATCCAATATAGGTTTACTAATGTCCACATTCTGTTGTTAAATTTCAATATTACTATGACTACAAGTCCATCCTTATCCATATATATGCATGTGATTTCAGGACATAGAGAGCTTTTCGTCCATAGAATTGTTACCCTTCTAGTCTTTGATTTATATAAATATTGAGCTAAAGTTGTATATTCATTAGGGTTCCAAATATAAATGTATCATTCATTTTAAAATGGGTTTCTTGTGGAAAGACTACTTGAGCTTTATTTATTTTTAGATATGTTAACAGATTGGATCTCTTGTTTTGATTATTTAAGCCATTGGTGTTTAAAGATACGAATGTTAGGTCCATATTGAATTACTTTAAAGAATAAATTTGTTTTATTATATTCTCATGATATATAAACTCTTCCTCTAATATTAGTTCTATATTATTTTGCACCTTCCCAACTGTCTTAGTCAACAATGCTACTTTCATGAATATTGATAGAAAAAAGCTTGAGTCGTGTTTATTAAAATTAGAATAAAAAAACAAGTAATAACATATTAACTACATTTGAACTACTGTAGATTCTGATCCATACCAAGCTTGGAATGAAAATAATTCCTAGTCCAACAGATAAAAATTAATCTGTTAGACTAATCTTCCTTCCTTACTTTTTTAACTCTTCGGAGCTCCATAAGAATGTTAATTATTGAAGAAGACTGATAATAAATAAAGATGTCATGTGATATTTACTATACTTCTTAATAGGCTTTGAATTCTCTAATTATGTTATTATTTAAAATAACTGTAGTTTGATATATTAAATGCAATATTAATATATAAACATCTAGCCAACTGTGTATCTTTATTACAATAGAAGGAATAAATTAGGCTTTGACAATTTAAGATTCAATAAGGAAGGAATGTCTAAGGAAATTCTCAATTTCTGAATTACTCACTAACCATATTGTAATTATGATGTTATTCTTAACTTGCATATCTAGTGATAATATTACTTAAAGTATAAGTAATTGAATAATGACTGTCAATCATGTAATGTGGAATATTGCTAGAGAAGTATCTACTTTGACTTGGATCTAAAACAAGCTAGTAAAGTAACTAGTGGTCACGCTTAATTTACACATTAACTGCAAACGATATCTGTTTTCCCAGTGGGAGGTGTGGACCTGTTTACATATGATATTGTATTGATAATGTTTCTACATCTTTAGTAATGAGAGATGATTAACAGAGACAGTATTTACAAGTAAACCCAAATATAACAGGGATAAATTTGTGTTTAGAAAGGAAAAAAAGTGTGTGTGTGTGTGTGGGGGGCATGTCTAGTGCATGTGTTTCAGTTATGCAAATTTAAATACTTATTCTGCAGCTGTGTTACATGACATACAACATGTGACATATTATTATTCATTTGTCTGAAATACACCTGTTTCACTTGATGTGCAGATACTATAGTGACTAATTTTCGGTTATATACCTCTTTAGTAGATAGTCCTGTACATAATTCATAATCTGATTAGCATACTGAGTTCAAATATTTAATATACATTAAGTCTAATTGAAAGAAATAATTTACCTTTGACATATAGTTTTCAAAATGCATTGTGTTTTACAACCAACACTTTGAATAATAATAAAAGAACATCTAACATACAAGGGAATGTTGCATTCAACCAGAAACATATTAATAATACTTCTTTCATTCAGCTTGTTAAATACCATAAATAATTGTCAATTTCAGGATTATTAAATCCCTTATCAAACATTATATCACACATTGATATTAGCCACATACTCTATTTATGATAATTGACCTTTCTTACAAATATTGTGCTTCGATGCTGCTTAAGCAATATGAACCCAGTTGAGGTACATTATTATTTAAGAAGATGAAAAAAGACAAGTTTATTATATGAGTTAATCCATAACCAATGCCTCTTTCAACTGGATATAAATGTCAGTTATAAATAACAGTGTATGGTTAAATCTAAGAAAGAGGAAGGCCAATAACTTTTGAGTACAACTAGTGTTTAAAGGATAATCATGTAATCAAATAATGATGAGTAATACATATGCGTTTAAATAACCAGACTATCTAAACTAATAAAGTTGCATAAATAAAGTATGTAAAAAAATGAAGTATTCTTCTGTCATTATAGTTAACTGCAATTAATTAGGTGAGTGTGGTACATTTCCAATATAGCAATCAATTTTATATAAAAAATATTCTATAGCACTTCACAATAACCTAACAGGATAATTATGACTCCCTGTACCTCTTGTTATTTTGACTGGTTCTTCCTAACTTTCTGAAAATACTTAGCCAGTAACTTAATAAACATCAGGTTACAGTGATGGAATGTCTGGGTTAATGAACTAATGCGCAAATTGTCTTGAGCTACTAAAAAGCTTCACCACTTGGGTTTATTGGAGCTTTGAATTTCCACCCTTTTAATTTCTAACAGCAACTTATTAGAATCTTAACTGCAACCTTTCATGAAACAGATGGGTGAGCACTCCCAATACTACCAAACCCCAGATTAAAAGCAACTTGCCAACTCAGTAGACACCAGGAATATACATGTCTCCCCAAAACCAAGCATCCCAAACCATAGCAAATACCGTAGCATGAATAAAGAATCAAAGAGAGTTCATACTACAAGTAAATAAGAGCTGCTAACTTCACCAATTTTAAAAGTCATAACTTTCACTCCATCTTGCTGTACAAATACTCATCCATACCAAATACCACAGTTTGTCTTTACAGTGCGATCAATTCACTTTACCTAGTTAACCAAGCATCTTCCCAGAATCAAAACTTTTGTTGCAACTTTAATGCTTATTTATAATTATTGTGTTAAGCTTAACTCCTGACATGAGCATTACTTGAGGATGGCCGTAGCATGATCTAAAATATGACTTCCTACAGCTTTAATTTACTTCCTGGTGTCTACAAAACAGCTTCTTATATTTGCGCAAGACGTCTCTAATCACCAACAAAACTCTTTTTGTTGACAGCACCTTTAAAACTCTGCATAATCATAAAGTACACTAATCAACTAGTTATTAGATAAAACAATAAAAAAACATTAGCTGTAAGTGATCAGGAACATTACTTTATAGCTTACATCTGTCTGTAGCCCAACAACGATACACAGAAGGGATACCATCTCATTTCCTTCTCTTTTTTTTTTCTTCATATAACCCATGTCTTAAAAAATTATGCTAAGAGAAGACCGTAGGTAATACCCTAGTAGGAGGACCTGGATAATCAAGTTTTACATAAGGACAATTCATAGTTTATCAAAAAAATATATTTCTGTGTTTAAAGGGTATTGGTACTGGAGACTTCCTCTGAACCATAAAGACAACAGTATTTAGCATACATTATAAGAACAGCAGACAGCAGTATATACGGCTATGATAGTAGCAAATGTTTTATCTAATTGAAACCTTTCACAATACAGCGTGAGCACAATTTAATTTCAGAATGTAGCAACTACTAGATTCTGAGTACTACAAGTCCGACTAACGTCAGTGCCAATCTTAACAGTTATATAAAAAAAAATTTTTTTTCCTTTTGAATTACTAAAGAAAGAAAAGCAGAACTATAGGAGAATGAAAAGGGACCCCTTCTAATAAAATTTGCTACCTAGTTTAAACTATAAGATTTTAAACAGTTTACTATTCAACTTTACTTTTGAATTGGATTAAAAATGTTACTATTAATAACATAATTAGACATGTTCTTCCCCAATGTAAATATTTATGTATAGATGAATATATATAGGATAAAACTTACATTTGGAATTTAGAACATGTATATTTCACAATTACTTCAGGATGCAGTAGATACTTTGAGAGATTTAGAGGGAACAGATATTTTGGAATCTGTTTTCAATTTTTTCTTCTTGATATTAGTCCAGAAATTCTTTTCAGTAGATCTCTTCAGGGAAGGTGATGACCAATCATATCTTCAAAAATAGATATAATATTGTTATTTTTAATGAATGTTGAGGCTTCTTCTAGGTTACTAAAGGTTCTCATTTAATTTATATACAAGATTTTAATTCTGGCAGGAAAAGCAATCTGTGATTTAATGTTGTTTTGCTTTAATAATTTAAAGAGTGGCCAGGCTTTTTTCTCTGTTCCAATACTTTAACAGAATAGTCATTGTCAAATCTTATTGGGTTTTGCTTATATTTTAAAGGACGTTTCCTCCCAGCTGTTTTCAGAACCAATTATTTGTCAATATAAAATAAAACATTTATCACTATTGATCTTGGTGGTATAGAAGATGAAGTTGAGGCTGTTCTTCCTAAGGCTCTGTGAGCCCCTTTTATGCCAAATGAGAAAACTTCTTTTAGTTCTAAAACATCTGGAATCCATGTGTTTAAAAATAAGATGATGTCTTCTCCTTCAAATCCCTCAGGAACTCTGAAAATTCTGATGTTTGTCCGTCTCTCTCTCTCTCTGTTTTCTAGGTCATCCACTTTGTTAAGAAGCCAAATATTTTGTTTGATAAGTAAATCATTTTGAGTTTCTTCCTCCTTCAACCTTCCCTCAATGTCATTCAAAGAAGCTTCTATACTTGTTATTTTGTTTTGGTGATGTTGAAGGAGTTCCTTGAAAGCATCTGTTTGTTTTTATCAGCTCTCCTTAAGATTCTGTAAGTTATCCTTAAAGTTGTTCATTTCCAGTGACAGTTCTTGTAGTATGGCAGTCACCAACTGAAGTTCTTTTTTTAAAGTAAGGTCAGAGTGAGAATTTTTCAGGTTGCTCATCTTCAGAAGTTATGACAGTCTCCTCACTAATTTGACAGGAAAATTCTTTCATTTATCCACCAATCACTAGTATATATACATAAAGCTTTCCTCTACTAGTTTTGAATGTTTTTGTTAGAAAATAATAAATTATTTCCTGTATTTTATGCTAGTTTATAGAGCTCTGAAAAACTGCTGCATTCAGTTGGCCTTCCAGGCTAATGTAAGAATTTCTGATGATTTGTTTCCTCTTCTGTATTCCTCTAACAATGATAGTTCTTGTAGTCCAAGTCTACATATCTTCTTCAGATGTCTCCTGCTCCTCCTGTTTCTCCTTACTTTGGGGACTCATTATTCCATCATGCTGTGATATAACCCATGTTAGATTTTATTCACTAAATCATTCTCTCTGCAGGTATTCAATGTCTTCAAATTCTTTTTGTTTAACTTCTACTTTACTAATATTCTGTTCTTCATACCTCATTTGTGATCTTATTTTATGTATTGTGAGATTTTCCATACATAGGTGTTTTTGTCTGCATTTCTCTTCAAATATCTGTGGAGCTGTGTTTGTTGTGTTGATTAGTTTGGCATTCTCTTTCAATAAATATTGCAGCATATCGGTTGTCCTGTTCGATTCTCAGCTAGAGCGTCTTCTGTGTGGAGACATGAGTAAATGGGCGTACCTTCGTTGAAGGTTGTGCATCAGTGCCAGCAACTCGGCATGTAAAAATCTACTGTCAATCATTAGCGGACCAGAGTTCCGCTGTGGTGACTCCTAACCGGGAAAAGCCGAAAGACACAACAACAACAACATCGGATTTCTTTTTCTTTCCCAAGCCCATGTTTCCTTTTTAAACCTTGCAAAAATGTCTAAGTTTTTTTCTTTATATTTTCACACTTCCTCTGTGACTTAATTGTCCAAGCTCCCCAAAGTTTATTTGTCTGTATAATGGTATTCATGGATCTGTTGTATTAATGAACATAAATTGGCACAGTATGAAAATTCAGGTGTGAATAAATATTTAACAAAATAAACAGATATACTAAGCAACTACTACGCATTACAGGCGAGTACTAGGCTAGATGCCTTTGTAGATCATTTTAAGCCTATCCAATTTCCAGTAGTGAGAATCAAACCTTGTACCTCTTTGTTATGCCATCTCCCAACCCTAGACAAACTAAATTTAAAACTTTTATTTCAAATTTGCAGAAAAACACTGACCACCATTTTTTAAACAAAACAAAACACTCTTAGATTGAAAACAGAGTTAGCATAAGAAGAGTAAACTTCTCCTCCCTTAAACCTCATATTTAATGAAAATGCATTAAACTATAACAGACATGCTGGGATTCATACTCAAATAGCATATAGTGAAGTGCTACTTACCATCTATGTGAAGGTTGCCAGAATTCAAAACAAATGTGTAATGCATTTGCATACCACCTAGGACAGTTCAATAGACACAAGAGTCCCTTTTCTGAAGGAGCCCAGGAGTACTCTCTGGTGAAGAAACTTGGCAAAGTCAAATAGAAAACAAATGAAGGCTAGGGAAATCAGACTGTGTACTGCAAGCAGTACTTGCTCATCTGCTGAAGCAGTTCTTACTCATCTGCACAGAGTGCTAGACAAACTGTGGTAGTCCTAATACACTTCATTTCACACCTGCATGTAAGCAAAAAAATAAGCTAAATAAATTGTATTCATGGTTAAAATATTAATATTAAACTCAGATTTCATGCTGTCAGACTTATTTACAGCTACATAGGTTCATAGGTAGGTACTAGGCTATTGGCCCTAGGGCCTATATAAGCTTAGCCAAATGGTACCCTGGCTTTTGCCACCCAAGAAAATTATTTTTCTGTGCTCCTGTCAAACAGAGCCACAGAAGTGATCCCCGGGGTGAATTTCCTATCTCCCATCCAATCATCAAGATTTTTCTTGAAGAGTGCTAATGAGGAGCTTTGTTTGATATAGATAGGTACTTTGTTCCAGAGTATGGGAAGTCTCTGAGACATGAATCTATCCCTCTAGCATGTTCTGTTTATTGTGGTGACAAGGTTTAGGTCCCTAGAGCATGTAGCTTGGAGGGATTGGGATTTATTTAAGTGGAGCATGTCCAGCAGCTCTGGGTTTGACATAGCTTTGTATGTTAGGCAGAGACTGCCTCTGAGTAAGCGATATGCGACAGAGTAAAGCTGGAGTTTTTTGAGACGGTCTGTGTAGGGCATCTGTTTGAGGCCAGTAATCCTCTTTGTGAGATATTTCTGCTGCCTTTCCAGTTGTTGTAGATGTCTTGTGAGGTACATACCAAAGGGGGCATTGTACTCTATAATGGGTCTAATGAGTGATGAGTAGAGGGGAACAATGACCTCTTTTTTCCTAGATGAGAAACCTTTTGTGATGAGGTGTGCCATGTAAAAGGATTTCCTGACTATTGTGGTGATGTGATTATCAAAGGAGAGACTACTGTCCACCTGTGTCCCAAGATCTCTTATCACACTTTCAGTGTTAAGTAGACTACTGCCTATGTGGTAGGTCATGGGTACAGAGTTTTTACCAAAAGGGATGACAATGCACTTTTTGGCATTGAGCTTGAGGCCATGCCTTTGACACTAGGCATCTGTGTCAGTGAGGCCCTTTTGTAGGATGTCCACATCATTAGGAGTTTTAATTATGGCTCCTAGTTTGCAGTTATCTGTGAACTCTGTTAGCCAAAGGCCTCCTGTGTTAGCCTGTACTTCAGAAAAGTAGATACCAAACAGGAGAGGACCCAGGACTAAACTCTGTGGTACTCCACTTGTCACTGGTCTGAAGTTGGATTTAGAGTCTGCTACTTTCACAATGTGGGTTCTGTCAGTGAGCCAGTTGGCAACCCATCTTGTGACATAGGAATTTATACCTTGTTTAGTGAGTGTATCTATAATTCCAGAGTGGGGGATGGTGTCAAAAGCCTTGGCGAGATCTAGATAGGCTGTGTGAACCACCTTACCCTCATCTGCAGCTTTGGTGAATGCTTCAAAGAAGTCTATCAGGTTTAAGAGACAAGATCTGCCTTTTACAAACCCAAACTGGGTAGGGTCCACAGTTTGGAGATTACCAATGCCATTTTTATATGTTCCATGATGATACATTCCATAGCCTTGCAGACCAATAATAAACACACTGTCAACATTCATTAGCCTAAGGAAACCAAGGATCACATGCAAAGACTATGACTCATATCATGATGACCCTGTTTACTATAATACATTTCCTTCCTTTAGTTCAGAATTACTTTAGTAGTTACTAAGTTTACAGTTCAGGTGAGCAATTAGGAGCCTAGCCCAGATCATATGAGGCTAAAGTAGAGATGTTCTGCAAAACTAGAGACAGATAAGAACAGACTACTCTAAATCACTTAAATTAGTTAACAAAGCAAGAGGTTTTGCATAAACATGAATGGCATAACTATGAAACTCTATGACTGACTGACAACATATTGTTATTTTCAATGATTTATCACAATAGTAAAATAAAGAAATAGGTTAAAGGAATCTTGGCAGTTGGTGTGGAGGATCAGATTCTTGCCTGCCATACTACATGTACAGGGTTTCAGTCTGTGTTACCTTGTGTAAATCACTTAACCACACAGTCCAATTGATGGGGGTATTACACGCACACACACACGCACACGCACACGCACACACACTCACACTTGCAATTGCTAATGCTGCTTGAGTGGCTGAAGCTGCTGCAAAGGTTCTTTTCTGGAATCCATTGTTCCTTCTCCTTGAGCAGTTGAGAAGTAACTGTAAAAAGTTTTGTTTGAGATAGTGCATGCCTGGCTGTAGGAAAACTCAAATCACATACACTTCTCTCTCATTAGTTAGAGCCAAATGTAACACCTGCTGTGAAGACTCAAATCAAATCTTGGGGGCTTCTTTGTCTCATTAGATGGATCCAGGAAATATATGTGATGCTTCCTGAGAGTACCTTTTTAATACTTAAAGCAGCTGGACAGAAAAGTTTCTTCTTTTTCTTAAATTAATGTTGTGACCAGCCCTCCCCACAACCCCACTCCCAGTCAGCAATAGACCCTAGGCAAGTGCCTAGGTTGCCTAGTCCTGGATCCAGCCCTGCTTGGTGGTGTTTGCATTTGTAATCCACTGACAGTACAAGAAATGCTAATACATTTCATATTTCTGCCTTACATAATATGGTTGCAATCCTATTTTGAAAGCACTTTAACCATTCTATTGCTATTCTTTAAAAATATTGTTGCATTTATCTACAGTAATGAAATCAGTTAGATAGAATACTGCATTATTAATTACGTCACATTTATTTCTGATTTGATTGCAATACTGTACTGAAAACATGATAGTCCTTCTGTTACCATTCTTTATAAATATTCTTGCAGTTGTATATAGTAAAGAGATTTGTTAATGACAAAATAATGTATTTATTACTTTATTCATACTTACAAGTGCCTTCAACTAATCTTTCGATTCTCTCCCTTTGTTGACTGTGGTTATAGTTCATCTCCTTTTAGGATAGGCACAAAATGCATAAGACTGTTGTTGTTTACCTGCATCTCACCTTTCTTTCTTAATATTTCTAGGGGTTGGCATAATGGTTAAAGTGTTTACCTCACAGATACAAGCTCAAGGTTTGAGTCTCCCCATTGTTGGGAAATTGGCTAGGTTTGAAATGACCTGCAAGGACAGCTAGCCTTAGATAGACCTAATCAAAATCCTTGTAATAATTGCAAAAGTAAAGAAGAGCATATAATGTGCACTGATAGTTTTGAATAGTGTTTGTGGTGATTTGGGAGAGTCAGACAAGTAATGACATATTTCAGTACCCTGTATAGGGTCTCATGTGTCCATGATCTGGCTGTGTAGTGTGGAGGTGCTTACTGCAACAATACATAATTACTAGCCATTCTTCAAGTAAGTCATATCTCTACTGCAGGATTTCAGAATGAATCATGCTTCTTGATGACAGAATGAGATGTAGGTATCTTGCAAGAATTTAAGACCCCCTCCCCAAAAAAAAAACAAACAGTATGTTTTATGCAGTAATATTTCTGATATATAGAAATGACTTGTGGGTTGTTTAACAAAAACTGCTGCAACATTTATAGTGTCTTTAATTGTTTTACTTTATTAATTGTACTAATGAACAGTTGCAGGATTGGAATAATGGTCAAGGTGATTCATTCACAGACAAGATACCAAGTTCGAGTCTTACCTTTACTTGCTTTTTGGTTACAGGATATGCATATATTAGTCTGCAGACTTGACTGCCTGTTATTTGCCAGTGAATTAGATTCATTAATAGGCTTGGATTATGTAATATAGTCTAAACATTTTGCATTTTGTAGTCTATAAACTTGCCTCATTTTAGTAATATTTTTGCAGTACCTTCTTTACAGCCTCCAGAAACTGCAAAGGGGTTGACATTGGTCAGGTCATACAGACTATATTATTTGGAGTGATGATCAGAACTGTGTGATCTTCAACTTGCATAATGTACAGTGGCCATTGTTGCATGCTACAACATTTAGTTAAAAGTTGTTACTCTGGCAGGTAGCTCAAAGGACTTAAGCTCCAACTTGTTAATGAAATGCTTCCTGTGGCAAGGGTATAGAGTCTGAATCTTCCGGACTTCATTTACCTACTGGGTGACATTGAGCAAGTCACTTAGACAGTGAAGCCATGGGAAATCTGATCTAGCTCCTTAATGGTCTCCAGGACTGCATGCCTACTAACTATGAACCTGTTGTCATTGTGTGCCTGCCATTCCCTACTGCCTAGCAGATCTAGTTCAGCAAATGTTATGGAAATATCACCAAACACACCAATTTTTTAATCTAAGATAGGCAATTTATCCTTCTAGGGCAACAGACACTACATTTGTAGATGAAGAACTAAAATTCAAATTTGTTTGCCAGCAGCAGCTTCTACATTATCAATAGTTCTTTTTAAGATGGAATCATGCAGATGGTTTTAACTTCTTAAGAGTCTGTGCATATTGACATAAGTTATTAAATGCTTAATATTTATTCTGCTCTCATAAATACTGTTCTGTTTAAACTGTGATACACATGGCTGGATCTATCTTATGGTATGATGCTGGTGATCTTTATACAAATTCAGGTAGTTCATCCAAGGCTACCAATAAAAACAAATCATTTATTTCTTTATAACTATAATGGGTTGTGCACAGCCAGCAAAGTGGCTGTAGCTGTTGGTGGGCCATCTCTGTGGATGAAAGTACCTGAATGCTCTTATAATATTGTGATTTTAAACAGTCTTTATTCTGGCTTTGCACATCTAGTGTGTGTGTGTGTGTGTGTGCGTGTGTGCGTGTGTGCGTGTGTGTGTGTGTGTGTGTGTGTGTGTGTGTGTGTGTGTGTGTGTGTGTGTGTGTGTGACTGTGTGTGTGTGTGTGTATGTGTGTGTGTGTGTGTGTGTGTGTGTGTGTGTGTGTGCGCCTGTGTGAATTAAGTTCTAATACTGCAGCTACTGTGTGTTTGTGTGAAACAAATCTGAAATATGTCACTTTGGTAATTACTATTGTTTTTAAATTTTTGAGACAGAAATCTGAGTAGGATACAGTCAGCGATGTATCAGGAATTGCTGGGTCTGAATGATGCCTGAGTATATAAATGTACACATAATCCATCACTGGCAAGATGTATTTGCATTTTCAATGAAGGTGAATTTCAAGGGAAGAAATGTTTACTGTTGCTCATGCTGAGGCTGATTTCAATGTGAAACAGTTTTGTTTAGCTATAAAATTTGAAATAAAGGTTTTAAATCACAGACATTCCTGTGACCCATTACTTGGTTGTCTTTCCCCAATTACCATACCCATAGGTCAAACCAGCCAGTGCATACTGTTTTCTTCTTTACTTTTACAATTTGATTTATTTTATTTTATTTGTGCTCCAGAGCAGAGCACGATCTCCGTGGACTTTTTTCAGACTCAGCCCAGGAGGCAAGACTGGTTAAGTGACTTGCTCAGAGTCACACAGTTAGGCAATGGAAGCTGAGAGAATCGAACCTTGCACTACTGGATGATAGGAAGCTTCTAAGTCAACTGCTATTGCCATTTTCTAAACTGTGTTTCAGACTGCTGCCTGTTTTATTAACAAAAGTTGGAATTAGTCCTGATACTTCAGACATGTTGCGCTTCCCAAGGATGATCTTCAGTTGTCCATTGTGGTTTTCTTAATGCTTTCGGTATACACTGAGTATTTTAAATTGCATGTTTGGTGAAAAGGTTTTGTTCTCTTAACTTGTGTATGATGTCCACTAGATTCAAATTATCTAGGTAGTAGTATAGGCTTGCGGCTCCCTTTTCTTTAATTTCTAACTCCCATCTCAGAATGAATATAAATGTTTTTGCTTGTTGGAACATGCCGTTTAGCAGCAGGAACAATCCACTGTATATAAGATAAAACTGTCTATTGTACTCCGGTCTTTTTCACTGTCATAGGATCATAGGAGGTTACTAGGCTAATGGACCTGGGACACTTAATCAACAGGATTGGTGTAAGTTATAACATTAAGTACTAATTCAGAACAAACCTGGGCTTTGCCATGGAGGTTCCTGATGTATCTGAAGAAGGCTTTGTGGTTTCCTTTTGTTTTAGAGGCTAGTTTCAATTCATAATTGGCTTTGGAGGTTTCCAGTAGTGATCTAATTTGTTTGTTGAGGCTGACGAGGGAGTTTTTCCAATTTGGAATTTGTTCCTTTTTACCCTTGAACAACAGTTTTTTTCCTTTTGTTGTAAAGCCTGCTGATAGAGGATGTCCACCAGACAGGTCTGTGTTTCCTTGAGGAGCAGGTTTTAGTTCTGTTGGGTATGGCTAAGTCCAAGCAGGTGCACAGGTGCTTGTATACTGCATTGGTGTACTGTTCAGACTTAGTTGTCAGCATCCTCTGAAGAGGGTAGTGGTGTGAAGCTACTGATACTCTCCCTTACAAGGTTGTAGTCAGCTTTTGAGAAATTTTTTAGCCTGGTTATGGCTGGGGGTGGGGGTTGGGTGGGATAGAAACTTTGAATGAGACAGACCGATGATCTGATCTCACCAGGGAAGAACATACTATGGGAGTGGTGCAGCAGTCAGCCATGTTAGTGATAACCAAGTCCAGAATGTTATCCCCCCTTCTGGGGAATGAGATGAGCTGGTCTAGTGCGTTAGAGCTGATGAAGTCAAGGAATTATTGGGAGAGTGCATTAGTGCAGGAATAGTTCACCCAGTCTGTCTGTTTTATTAAATTAATGCTGATAAAAAAATACATCATAAACAAACTTTGTATCATGTTTGATTTCTTTGAAATTCTCTGTTAATTCAGTTTGTGTGCAACTTTATGCAATGTTTGAATTTTTTCAGTTTATATCCAACTTGTAGTTTAAGGACTATGTATTACTGCTGTCACACAATCCAGACCATGACTATAAAGGGTCTTTAGACCAGCTAACCTACCAGTTAACAAATATGAATAAATAATTAAATCCCCTGTAGTCCAACTGCACTGAATGCAAGCCATATGAAGTGAAGTGTATGACACAGGCAAGAAAGCACAAATATGCTATGTTATCACCAACATCCACAAAGGCACAGAACCCATCTCTTTATAAGTTCTTAAATATTCATTTGCCTTAAGTCTTGCCTGCCACAACATTTCACAATACTCAAAGGTAAATTCCCAGGGGCCACCCCATGGGTTTTGTAAAATTTGCTCAAAAACCATGAAAATGTGTTATTAGTGAAACATCCTAGCTTGTGCTTTAAAAGGGAATTACAGAGTTTCTTTGTCTTAATTGTTGTGGCAGCTAAGACTTAATGGAAATGAATATCCAGGCTTAAATGGCTCTGTTTTTTAAACAGAATTTTAAAATTACATGCTGCTAAGCTATGATTTTTCATGGCCAGGTTCTGCCATTTTTGATAACATTTTTTAAACAACATTTATCTGTTTACTTATTTTACATATCTAGTAACTTGAATTTTGTATCATGGATGGATGGTGAAAATGAAAAGGATAGTGACATGATTTAATACTATTTTATATTTAAATGTGTCATGTACATTATGTTTCAGTTCTCCTGAAGTCCCATGGAATGAAAGCACCCAACTCTCCTCAGTAAAGCATCTATTTTATTTGAGTCTCTGGGTTGTGTGGTGTGCTATTGTCGGTATGCCTATTTGTAATTTAGGGATAATGCTATGACTGGTCCTGTATACTTAGTGATGTCACGTGTGGCACCTAGGCCCACTTCCCTGCACTGTCATTAGTGTCCTGTATGTCTGTATTACTAGTTACTGGAGCATGTGCATACCTGTAGTGGCTGCAGTGGACTACCAGAGCAGGGAATACATCAGCTCTTGCCATAGTCGGGGTGGCAACACACCAAACTAATGCTGAGAATGTCTGCATCTCTGGGTTGCTTGGGGTGGTGACTTTGTATGTCGCCTGATTACTGGTCCTGTTCTACCAATTCCACCATATTTGTATCCGAGCGGTGTCCTTACTTGCACTGCTTTTTAAAAAAAAGAGGACACATTGCACAGTCCTGTAGTGCCTCTCCAACAATTACCCATCACAGTGGCCCCACTACACAGTTCTGTAGTGACACACTCACCCACTCAACAGAGGCAAAGCTCTTTGACACTGATACTGTCCCACACTGATATCGTCCCTGTAACCCCTATCCCTCTTGATTAGTTGCCCCACACCCTGGTAATTGAGACAGTCATATGGTCATGTGTTTATAGGCACCCCTGCAAATACCAATGGCTGTGACCCTCTCCAACCTCCATTCTGGGCAGTGTATGTGAAGATGTCTGATACACAGTATGACTGGACCATACATTGTCTGGCATAGGCTTTATATAAAAACTGCATTTATTATTATGTTCTAAATGAAATAGTGATGCCTCTATGTATGTGGACAGAGCCTAACAAAATGGGACATAAAGGCTCAAAAATAGGGACATATTTTAAATATTACTCTTATAAACTTAGAAAGTTGCTAGAATAACTGGATTTGTGTTAGCATACATTTTCTGAAGGATATGAAGTCTGAAACTCAGATGCATCTCATTATTTAGTGACTTTAATCCTTAGATCATCCCAGGGATTTTCCAGAAAAAGACAAATTTTATGAGGAACAGAACAAAAATATGAAGCAAAAATCTGACATTCTGTGAAAATCTGGACAGTTGAGAGGTATGGCCAGCAGCCTAAATGGCTGGGGAGTTTAATATGGAGAAAACTGTTTTAGTGCTTTCCCCAGGGGAGAAAAAAGTAATGTAGACATTTTATGCCTCATTGCAAAACCAGCATAGTAAACGTTATGGCTCCCCAGTCTGGTACATAGAAAGCACTCCTTGTTTTAAACTACTTTTTCCAATGACATCTGCTGCTGAGGATTATTCCATGTCTAAGAGAAAAAGATGATTTTGTTTAGCACAGACTTGCATGTGTAACAGAATGTACTTGTACCTCACATAAAGTCCTAGAATGCATCACTCCACAACAACAGATCATAGTACTTGACAGCAGAAGTATCTTTATTGTATTTACTTTTTTTTCACATCAAAAGCTGTCTAGCATTGCAAAAACACCAATTAAGCACTACAAAAAGTTTTTAGTAGAGTCAGCAGAAACATATTGAAGGAGAGAAGTGAAAAATTATTACACTTTTTCTCTAGAAGCCTGCATTTCTGAGGATTCATGGTCCTCCTGGTATACTCAGATGTCTCTTCATTTGGTGACACATCTTAACTGATGCTAGGTGACACATCTTATTTGATGTAGAAGGTGCCTCAGGCAGCCAAACCAGGGCTTTGACAGGCTTGATTGCAAATAAATGCCCAAAACAGTTCTAATGACAAAGGGTGACTCAAACATTTGTGTGGATGAAAGGCTAACAAATAATCTAAGAAAAAAAAAGATGGCCTGGGAAAATACAACTACTTCATGGCTGGTGGTGCATACCTCTTAAGCAATGACACAAAGAACTCACTCAGAAAAATGAATTACAAGGAGCAGTAATCATGATATTGAGGTAAACATCCTCCAATACCCATTAACTGTGGAAACCTTTCTGATTGCATGCGTACATATTTACTTATGTTATGGAGAAAAGTTTCATTAAAATCTAAGTTTGTAATGCATTTCCTTCATGGCAGCATTTTCTTAAAATGCTACAGTTAAGCTAAGCCTTGGTGGTTGAAACCTGAAATAGTTAAATTCAGTGGGGTAGTCAAAAGCTCTAGGTAATGCTAGGGCATTTGTGTATTTGGAGCTCCCACTCTGATATATAATGTTACAATACTAATGTACACAATTCCATACAGACAGAACTACATAGTGATGCACAGATTGCATTATCTGACAGGGTATGTACATCTGCCTGTACAAGTGGTCATTTAGTCACCAGGAAGCCTTTTCTCTCCTCCACTACATGGTAAGGTACTGTGCATTCATTAATCATTATATCCCATTTTGACTGGTACCCTAGAGGCTCTGAATAGGCTCCTATATTTGGATAATTAGCAACATGCATAGACACTGGGTTAATTTTTCTGTGAATGAAAACTAACAAGATTGTTGATGCATGTAATTTCCTTCATGGCCTATGGGTAATTTTTCAGCATGCCTTTTTTGCAAAGTTTCAATTCCATGTTATGTCTGAAATGTTAAATTTTTATAGTGAAAATGTTTCTAACACTTGTATTTATTTTGTAAACAGAAAGTGACTCGATCCATTTAAATTGTACCTCTTCCATGCATGAATGAGGGTATTATTAATAATTATTCATGGCTACAAACAACACACAAGATGTAAATGCTCCTACAAGGATCTTCGTTATAAAATACTAGTTCTGTCTAACAGATGATGTCTTTAGGATCTTTGATATCACCTGAATTTGCAACATGTCATGCAGCTCAGGCCACAGTTTAGCATCTTATCTTGTGAGACACCTCAAATGTACCTCACTCATCTCTACTATATCTAAGTCCTGAAACATGGAGCCTAAAGCCCATTTTGGAGGATGAACAAACAGCCTTCAAATTGTGGGCATGGTAGGTGAGTGTGCAACCTGAAAAGCACTGACACTGCTAAATAAAATTAAAACAAGATAGTTAAGCTATTTCAGAATACAAAGGAGCATAGGATGACCAAAGAACAAACTAAATGAACAAACATATAAGAATTGCTCTGTTTGCAGGCTGTAGCAATATGATTCAAACCTGGATTCCTGGTTCTCATTAAGGCACTGAATGCTCATCCTGAAGCATTTGTTTCTAATTGTCTTAGTTGCCCAGAAATTGAAGTAATCAGCTGGGAAAGTGCAAACAAATACATGAGTAAAGTGCTTGCCATCCAAAAGCTGCACTTTAATATAGTGTTAGTGTGATGAAGCAATGTATGCTATTAAGAGATTAGCCTAGTAGCCCTGAGAGAAAATATGATGCTTAATAGAATGCGTTACACAACAGTCATAACAGTCATAACAGTCATAACAGTGATAACTGATTATGCATAGGAAGGACAAAAAACTGCTGTTGTCTGATGTTTCAGAACTAGCATTTTATATATGAGATCCATGTAGGAACACCTATGCAATTTAATTTACAAAGGCTTACTTAACTCAATGTGTACAATTTTAACCATTTCAAATATTTTAATGATGATAGTTCATGTAGATTATAGGAGCTTAGTGTTAATGATATATTTAAACTGTTCATTTTAATGTATATTATATATATTTTTAATCTGTCTAATTTAACTTAAATAGTATGTACACACACACACACACACACACACACACACATGTGAAGTACTTTATTATATGTTAAAATTGTTCTCATTCTACTCTTCATAACTGACACTAGTTCAATAACAAATACACTTAGCTATCAAAATGATTTTAATTACAATGATATGTGCATTCAGCTTGTAATAATCTGTTTCACAGATATATAATCCATATGACCCTCCCACAGTCACGTCTTTTTCTCAATAACATAAAACAAGGCCTTCACTTACCTTCCAACTAATACTCTTTAGACTGCTACTGTCAAGTACAACAGATTTGTTCAGTCTTCATAACTATGGAATAGGTTCATAGGTTCATAGATTAGTACAAAGCTAACTGCGCTTATGGGCCATTTTAAGCCTAGCCAATTACCGCCTGTGAGAATCAAACCTTGTACCTTGTGTCTGTATGGTAAACACCTTAACCATTATGCCAACCTCCCACCATAAAGTCATATCACGATGCTTTAAACAATTTCTGTGTGATACACAAATGTAAACTAGCCTTTGCTTTACTATTTCTGTTATATGACCCCCTGCTTGCTATTATGTGTTGTAGATTTTATTTATTCTGTAATCAGGTTGTGGCTATGTCTGTCCTGGGGGATGAAGTTAGTCTGTCTTACCATAATACTAGCATCTACTGGATAAGAGGTGTACAAGGGAACATGAGAACTGGCCAGGTTTTGTTTTCCCAATTGACAGCTGCATAAGGGAGATTCTGCTGAAATTCACTTTCACCAAATAGAAACTGTTGCCCTTTCCTACTGGTATGTGATCTTGAAGGTGGTTGGGGGAGGGATCAGTTTGTCTTTTAGTTTCCTGTTCACGGAAAGTGTCTTTCGGGGAATATTTATCGTGCTGTTGTCTCTTGGAGAATATCGCTTGATAAATCATCATGAATCCATGTACAGGATTTAAGAAAATGACCAAGGATGTGCATTTCCATCTGTAAAGCTTCATTTGCAGTGTAGACTGCATAAGGCATGTATGGAAATAAGAAGTTATGTACCTACCATAACGTTCCATGTTAGTTGCCTTCTTCTCGCCTTCTTTCTTGCTGGTTGGGTTCGGAGCCGATCCTCGGCTCCGACTCGGACATCTTCAAAAGTTCGAGAGCTGCTTACTGGCTCGAGGCCCCCTCCTATATCCCATGATGCCTGGCACTAGATACCCAGATCTCATTTGGTAACCTAACTACAGACATAATAATAATAATCATGATAATACAGTAACTGTAGCAGGATACAGTTAACTACTGGAGAGACTGACAGTCAGAAGTAGCAGCCAGAGAAGACTTAGCCAGTGATAAAGAAGTCTAAGGAACTCTTCTCGGTCTACTAGGATAGTGGGATGGAGGGTGGGATGCAAGAAAGAAGGCGAGAAGAAGACAACTAACATGGAACGTTATGGTAGGTACATAACTTCTTAATGTTAAGTTGTCTATCTCGCCTTCATTCTTGCTGGTTGGGACAGCGTCCCTAGCACCTCAATCCCGGGTGGCTCATTGGAACAGACTCTTCAGAACAGTGGAACCAAAATCAGCTCTGCTTCTGGAAACCACATCCAGCTTATAATGTGAAATTAAGGTATGTGGATTAGCCCAGGTAGCTGCCGCACAAATAGTTTCCATTGGCAATCTATCCTGAAAAGCCACAGAAGTAGCTAAAGCTTTGGTGGAGTGACCTTTGGGTTTAGCAGGAAGGTCTTTATTTCTCAACTGATATATAAAGGTAATAGTAGAAGACAACCACCTAGACACCGGTATGCCTTGTTTTCCTTCAGCGTAAGACAGGAACAACTGGTCTGATTTTCTGAATTGCTTGGTTCTATGCAAGTAAAAGCATAATTGTCTATGGACGTCCAACTGATGTAATTTGTATTCTGCCTTGTTGGAATAATTTGGAAAGAACACGGGCAGTTCAATGGACTGATTCAAATTACAATAAGAAGTAACCTTTGGGAGAAAGGAAGGATTAGTCCGAAGAGAAACTCTATCATTGTGAAAAACTAGGTAAGGAGGACGAACACAAAGAGCCTGAAGTTCAGAAACTCTTCTGGCCGGCATAACTGCAACCAAAAGAAGGGTTTTCCAAGAAAGAAACTTCAAGGAACAAGAAGCTGCCGGTTCAAAGGGGGGCAGTATCAGGGAAGCTAAAATCAAATTCAGATCCCACGGAGGCGGGGGATCTCTTACTAGGGGCCTGAGTAGAGTGGTCCCCTTCAGAAAAGCTTTACAAAGCTTATGGGACATGATGCTTGAATCAGATAGGCCCGTATGAAAGTTTGAAATTGCAGCTAGCTGAACTCTAATCATGGCAGAAGAGGATCCAGTTCGAACAAGTTCTGCTAGAAAATCTAAAATATGGTGCACAGGGGCTGAAAAGGGATCTATATTCCTGTTCTCTGCCCATAAGGAAAAACGTTTCCACTTACTAGCATAAGTCTTTCTAGTGGTCAACTTATGCGAGGATAAGATGATTTCACGCACCGAATGGGAGATGTTGGGAAGCCTGGCTAAAGTCGGAAGTGGAGAAACCAAGCAGTGAGCTGGAGAGATTGAAGAGATTGGTGCAGCCCGCCTGATTGATGGGTCAGGAGATCTGGAATTGGGTCCAGGGTCCAGGGCTGCTCCAGAAGGTGATGATGCAGGAAGGGGAACCAAATTTGTCGAGGCCAGTAAGGGGCAATGAGGATCATCTTGCATCCCAGTGTGGTAGCTTTCTGAATTAGTTTGGGAATCAGGGGGAATGGAGGGAATGCATAAAGAAGTCCCTGGGGCCAATCGTGAACTAGAGCGTCTCTGGGGAGGTGTCCGGGAAGAAGTAGGAGAGAGAAAAATTGTCGCACTTGCTGTTGAAGGGGGTGGCAAAAAGGTCGTAGCAAGGCTGACCCCATTTGCGGAAGATTCTGTCCACCACAGTCTGATTGAGAGACCACTCGTGAGGCATGAGAACTGCTCTGCTTAGCCTGTCAGCTATAACATTGGACTTCCCAGGGATGTGCGCTGCTATCAAAAACCATTGGGAAGAGATCGCCCACTGCCAAAGTCTGAGTGCTTCTCGACATAAGGGGTATGACTTGGTTCCGCCCTGCTTGTTGATGTACCATACCACTGACATATTGTCTGTTTGAATTGCAATGGTCCCGGTGGGAAGAGAGTTCTGAAGAGCTTGCAACACTAAAAGCACGGCTCTCATCTCCAAGACATTGATATGCAGATGGTACTCATGAGGCTGCCAGGTGCCTTGGACTTTTCTGCCCTGATAATGCCCCCCCCCACCCAATCAGGGAGGCGTCCATGGTCACCATAGCTACTGGGGGAGGAAGAATGAATGGTCTGCCCTGGTGTAATGATGGGGAAACCATCCATCAAACAAGTTGGTTTTTGCATGACTGTGTGATCATTATCCTGTGAGACATCGGGAGTTGCTGGAAAGACCATTGTGTGAACAGCATCCACTGAAGAATCCTCATATGAAAGCATGCAAGGGGGACTAGTATTATAGCCGCTGCCATGAAACCCAATGTTTTTAGGACAAATCTGGCCTGAATCTTATTGCATCCAATAAGACCTGCACATGTCGTCGAATGGCTAATACTCTGTCTACTGTTAGAGTCGCTGACATGTCCTTTGTGTTTAAGTTTTCGCCTATAAAGGTGATAGATTGACAAGGCGACAACGCAAACTTTTCAAAATTTATTGTGATGCCTAGAGTGGAGCACGTGTGGATGGTGTAGTCTCTGGCTAGCAGCAGGTGATGCCTGGTGGTTGCAGTAAGGAGCCAGTCGTCTAAATATGGAAGCACTTGGAATCCTTGCCGTCTCAAGTGAGTGGTGACTACTGCCAAACATTTGATGAACACCCTGGGGGCTGTGGTGAGACCAAAGGGCAGTGCTCTGAACTGATAATGACTGGCTCCCAGCTGGAAGCGGAGGAATCTTCTGGAGCATGTGTGCATTTTGATATGGTAGTATGCATCCTGAAGATCTATGGAGCATATCCAATTGTCCTCACCCAGAAAGGGTAAAATGGACTGTAGCGTGACCATCCAGAACTTCGTTCTTTGAACAGACCTGTTTAGTCTGCTGAGATCCAGAATGGGTCTCCAATCCCCTGTCTTTTTTGTTACCAAAAAGAACCTTGAGTAAATTCCGGATCCTTGTTGGTCTGCTGGGACTGACTGGATGGCTCTTTTTCGTAGCAGTTTTGAAATTTCTTGAACTACTTGATCCCTTAGATTGGGTGGAACATCTGGAAGGGATTTGTTGGGAATGTAGGGAGTGCAAAAGAAGGGGATTTTGTAGCCTTCGGATATGATAGAAAGTACCCATTTGTCTTTTGTTATACTGTGCCAGGCTTCTGGGTACAGCGATAATCTTCCCCCGACTACCTCTGAAGGTGGACAGCTGGGCAGCACATCAGGGATGCTGGAAGGGCTTGTCAGAGAAGGATTCTCTTTGGCCCTGATTTTGCGGACCCCCCCCTGCCCCTAGGGTGGCGTCTATTGTTGTTCCCTCCTCTGCCCCTGGAGGGGAACTCTCCAAGTGTGTCAGGCACGGCTCCCTGGGATTTCCGGAACCACATCTTCCCACTCTTCTGACCCTTGGGATACGGTCTTGAAGGAGTGGAAAAACGGACTCCAACAGCAGAGTCTTGCCTTCCTGCTCACACCTGGTAAGGGTATCCTTCACCTGTGGTCCAAACCGAGCAAAACCATCAAAGGGGGTGTTGGTGAAAGACACCTTAAAGGGTTCCGCAAAGTTGCATAACCGCATCCAAGCATGTCTCCTCAAAGCCACACCTGTGCCTGCGGCCCTACTCGCTCCATTGGCTGCATAAGAGATGAGCCTCATGGAGGAGTTTACTACAGAATTTAGAGTCGCCAGCTGGGAGGCAATCTTAGCCTGAGCCCCCGCAGCTGATGGATCTCGAAGGGTATCTCCTAACTCTTTAAGGCGATCCCTTTGAAGGTGGGTAAAATGGCACAAATAGTTCAGGGACCTCATGGAAAAGGTCGTGGAGGAAAACATCCGCTTCCCATATCTGTCAATTGTCCTAGATTCCTTATTAGGGGGATGGACAGACAAAGAAGTTTCAGCCAACTCCTTTTTAGTGGCCGCTGCTACCACCATGGCATCAACGGGAACACCCTTGCTCAGAAATTGCTTGTCCTGAGGGGAGGTGATGAATTTTGTGGGCCTACAGGGAGCTGGTTCCATTGTGTCTGGAGCTGACCACATTTTTCGAGCCACCACCGACATCAGTGGATCGAAAGGCGGAGACACCCAGGAGGTGGCGGGTCGGGAACCAAACGCATCCGGGAATACCGACTCATCCTCAGAAGGGTTAAGGGTAGTCCAGTTCCCTCTCTGCCTAAGGATTTCAAGGATGTCTGAGAAGGAGACGTCCTCAGAGGGGGATCTTGGGGACCCTTCCAACTCCTCCAAATTGGTATCTGAAGTGACAGACTCAGGGGAGTCAACATGCTTCCTCTTGCATTTTCTCTTTCGAGGGGGCTCCTCTGAATGAACATGAGAGGCCTCGGAAGAGGAAGATACACCCAATGGGTTGCCCTGGAGTGCTTGTTCCCCACGCTTGGGGTCTGGAGGAGGGGCAGAGGCAGGAGCAGGCACCATGGGGGGAGGAGCCGATGAGGCCGACAGTGAGGCTGACTCAGATGCCAGCACACTCCTCATGACCTTGAAGACGCCCCTTCCTGATGCCATAGAAGGCCCCTGCTCCGAAGAGACTGGAATCCTTCCCGGCACCGAGAGGGACGGCTCCGAAGCCGATGTAGGAGCCAAACTCACCTGCGCCGAAGCTCCGAGAGGAAGAACGGGGTCAGACAAGGGTCCGATGCCACTCGCCCCCTCGGAGCCGACGAGGGAGTCCCGGTGCCCAGATCCCTCCAAGGACGGCACCATGGAAAAATCAGAGCTGACAATGGCACCAAAAGGGGAGGTATCGGTGCCGACGGACCCACGGTTCCAGCCACAGCATGCTCCGGCTCCGAACTCAAGGGATGAGTCGAAGGAGGAACTATTGGAGAAACAGGTAGAGCTGAACCCTGGTGAGGGGGGCTAGATAGCATTTTTGCCAGGGCCTGTGACTTTAAAAGCCTGCTCACCACTCTCTCCAAATCATGGTCAGATAGCCTAGATGACCGAGAAGAGTGAGATCGATGACTCTGCTCAGATTGCAATAATGGTGACCCTGGAGCCGAGTGTATCGACTCCAATGATGGTGACCTGGAGCGTTTCTGACTCCCTGACGGTTCCAACGGAAGAGTCAGAGCTGACTGAGAGGTACTTTGGCTCCAGTCGGAGCCAAAATTGACATAGAGATAGGTACTTCGGTTCCAGCCGGAACCGAAGTTGAAGCAGAAGCCATACACGGTGACGGCTCCGAACTGGGAGCCGACAGCTTCGATGGCCTAGAAGGTTTCACTGACTGAGTCTTGGCCGGTGATCCTTCAGGTTTAAGCAAACCCCTCAGGATAAGTTTATTCCTACACTCCTGCAGGACTCTTGGACTAAAGGTGTGACACACCGAGCAAGAGTCCTGCAGGTGTAGGGAGCCCAAGCAGTAGACACAAGAAGTGTGACCATCTGTCAGAGACATTTTCTGACAGCATGAGTCACACTTCTTGAATCCCGTCCCTTTTGTGTCTTTAGACATTCCTGTAAAGGAAAATCAAATACAAATAACAAGGAGAGTGGAGAGTAGGTAACTGAAATAAAATACACACAATTCACACAAGTTACCACACCCTAACAGCACACACCCACACTATAATAATATAAGACCTACAAGCTACCACAATTTACTAAAATGAAAACTTTTGTCTACCTTAAAAATAAAACAATGATAAGCCTCTAACTAAAACGGCTTACTTTGAAAGGTAAACGGGGTTGGGGGAGGGAAAGGAAAAACTCTCTAAGGAGAAAACAAGTTTTGAAGGGTGGATAAACACTAACAAACTGATATAGAATCTACTCTGAGCTATAACAATAAAAGTATAGCTAACAAGTGCAAAAAAGTCCTAAATATAAGAACAAAGTGAAAATTACGACCTGAGCCAGTAAACAAAACCTCGTAGCAGAAGCGTCAAACGAGATCTAGGTATCTAGCACCAGGCATCATGGGATATAGGAGGGGGCCTCGAGCCAGTAAGCAGCTCTCAAGCTTTTGAAGATGGCCAAGTCGGAGCCGAGGATTGGCTCCGAACCCAGCCAGCAAGAATGAAGGTGAGATAGACAACTTAACATCACTGATGTTCAGAAGTAGGGATCATAGGCCATTGCATATCAGTCACTTGAGACGGTGTTAGTGCTATAGCAGAAAGAAAATGCAAAAATAATGATTGTCTAGATGACAGCTTTCATGAAAAGAGCTTGCTCCAAGGGGAAATAAATATGTCAATCCATCTAGTATAAGCTGATAGCCAAAGGCATTTGGATGAAAAAAATGCAAAAAAAGAATGGACCCTTTGGCACACTCCACTAATCTTAAACTAAAATAAAATGAAGATTATTTAATGGCAGACTCCATGGCTATGACCCAGATGACCCAAGCTTGAGCAGCAGCTTGGGCACTAAAGAAGCCAGGCAGGGGTGGATGGGAATGAGCAGCCAACACTTGATCACCCATACAAGGTGGTGTGATGGCATGGTGGGCTCCTTGCTGTGAACCTGTCTAGACTTGTGGGTGATGAAGATGCAGATAAAAAAGGGGTCATGAGGTTGGCATCACCAACACAATGATTGTAGCTCTCCTGTTTGTATGTGTGTGTATATGTGTGTGTGTTTGTGTGAGTTTATACATGTATGAATAGGGGAGAGCAGGAGGTCCTTGCGGTAACGTAAGTGCTCATGTTAGCCACCAGAGTGCAGATTCAGTAATAAATAGAAATGCCCCCAAATATTATATCTGCTGCCCAAACTTGGGTCATCTGGGTCGCGTGAACACCTTCACACCATCATGTGAGACTCAGTTCCTCAGAGCTGCTCTTGGTTTGGCTACTTCACCTGAGAGTTACAGAGAATCTGTTGATTCTAAAGCCACCAGCTGCTAAAAGAATTAAAATAACTATCATTTTGCACTTCTGCTGATTATTTTTACTGTATTTCAAAAGAATTGTGTATTAATTGTTACATTTCTTGCACTTTAATAGAGTTTCAAAGCTGAATTGCTGTAGTACTTAAGTATTATCCAGAATGTGCAATTTCCTTGCACATGAGCTCTAAAACCAGCATTTTTACATTAAAAGGGTTTTCTGACTGCACTCTTGTGACAGACGTGTGCTGTAGCAAATCTGTTTGAGTTAGGGGCTGCTAGCTGCAAACTTATTGTGTGTTTTCCTGATTGGTCTGCAGGCCTTGCTGTTGTAAAACATGCTTTTCTGATTCTATATAAGCCCAGAATTTGCATGGGTTTGTGCTCAGTTCCGCAGAGCTGCTCTTCTTTTGGCTGTTTCACCTGAAAGTTATATAGAGTCTGCTGCATCTAAAGCCATCTGCTGCTGAAAGAATACAAATAAGTATCATTTTGCACCTTTGCTGAATATTTTTACTGTACTTCATAAGAATCCTGTATTAACTGTTACATTTCCTCACACTTTAGTAGTTTCAAAGCTGAACTGTTTCCGCTGCTGCTGTCGTACATAATTGCATTGTGTTTGCTGTGTTTTACTGATTGGTCTGTAGACCTTGTTGTTGTAAAACTTATTTTTCTGATTCTGTATAAGCCCAGTGTTTGTGCTAGGCTGCTGTCTGTGCAGCGGCGGTTAACAGTGTCCTGTAAGGATACAAACTCTATCAAGTTAAAATTTCCCTTAGAATAACTATCAATACAACCTTCCCTAGTTCCCTTGTTGCCCTAGGAGCATCTGAGTTGTGCACAGAGCAGCAACATCTAGTTGAATAGCTGCAGTGCACACTTTGTATAGCATACGTTCTTCATCTGTGTTATCATCCCAGTCCAGTTAAATTTTCCCACTCTTTTCCCTGGTTAAACTCATAATAAAAATCTTGAAACCAAGGATGGGCATTTTCCTGCTATCTCTGTGGCCAGCCCGGTGGACATGAGTATCATGAAACAATGTAGCAAGTGTCCTATGTATACTGACAACCACTTAATCCTGAAACAAACAAACACAGTATGTGACAGATGTAGGTACATTATATAAACTGAGACACAACTCTCACATACCAACAAATCAGATGACAAACAGGTAGCCAGCACACACACATAATTTCCCTCAGTAAATAATATCGTGACACATAAACCAACATATGTGGAGGCACTAACAAGTAACTTGCCAAAACCTCACAGGCCTCCCGTGCAATGTCCTCAGAAACCATATGCAAACAAAGTCAGCACCAACAACTACACATAAAAATACACATCACAGTGTCTCCATAAGCAAACCTCTGAAACAAAACATCACACATTCAAACATCTTGATCATAGGAGACTTCATCATGAGACACATGGAGGCCCCCTCACCAGGTTGGATAAAGCAACGGTTATAGTTAGTTGTCTATTGGGGGGTCAAGATTCGCTAGATCATGGGGGCACTCAGGTCACTCAACCACAAGTAATTGTATGACTCAGTTATAGTCCATGTGGGTGTGAATGGCCTGAGATATAACTCCCTGGACTAAATAAAGAATGACATCATGAAGCTCCCTAAATATGCATGTCACAGGCTGGTATGATCCTCATATTGAGCATCATTCTACCCTCCCCAAGAATGATACCACAATGCAACAGGAAATGATTGACTTCAATAACTGGCTTAGTTACTGGTGTCATTCCAAGGGAATCCAGTATTTGTTGGCCTGGGATGACATGATCGACAGACCACACTGCTTTGCCACAGATGGTCTGCACCTGTTACCTCTAGGCTTTCAAATACTAGTCATGGCATTAGCCACCCCTATAATGCCTTTTTTAGGCATTGACAAATCAGTAGACATACCAATGTAACAAATTCTTCTAATACCAAGCTGAAAGTACTACTGTTCTTACAGTGCTTGAAGTCTTAACAAAAAAAATGCAGCTCATAGATTTCTAGGCTTTGTCAATGCAAATGCTCTGGAACAACTGGTCTGCACTCCAACTAAGGGCTCAAATATCCTAGACATATACTCACTAGCATGGAAGAGCATTGTACACCCCAACGTAATGTCTTCATTGGTATGATCAGATCATAAATCAGTCTCCTTTGAAAAAATATAATGATAAAGCCCTCATCAAACCCTAAAACCCTAAGGAATTTTTTCAAGGCAAATTACCTTCTATTAAGTGATACCACATGTGCTGAATTGGCTGTAGATGGCACTACCTGTACACAGCAAGAAGAAATAGCAAACCTGATGGTTAATAAATTCAGCTCAAATTTCACTCCCCATCACCTCCAGTCACTCTCCATGAAACATACCCTACTATTCCTTTGCCTGTTATCACAAAATAACAGTTTAACACTGCACTCTCTAAAGCTAGACATATGGCATCAGTGGGCCCTGACAGAATCCAAGGGTGCCTATTAAAATAGCTTGAAACATTCAGATATCTACTGAACCCCAGTCTCCAGACAGGCTTTGCCCCAGTAGAGTGGAGGACAGAACTTCCATCTGCATAAAGGGGACCATCAACAAATGTAGGAAACTACTGACCCATAAGTCTGACTAGCCTCATATGAAAGACTATAGAAATGATAATCATGGAGCTGATTAACAATGACAGAAGAAATTTACAGACACTAGAAACAACCAAATCTGAGTTCACTAAGGGCAGGTCCTGCCTGCTCAGTCTGGTGGATTTCTTTGAGAAGGTCACCAAGGTCATGGATGAGGGTAAGTCAGTGCATACCACCTATCATGACCTGACCAAGGCATTTGACACAATACCCCACTCAGCTATTATAGATAAATTCACAAAATTGGGCATAAACTTTTACATCACCAGATGGATAGCCAAATGGCTCACAGATAAGACATATATTGCTAGAGTGGGGGAATCCACATCCAACAAGAGGCTAATTAAAACTGGAGTCCCATTTGCTCAATGTCGGGACCCTTCCTGTTTGGGATATACTTTTCAGATGTCAAGGCAAATGTAGATGGCCTTTGGCTGACCAAGTTTGCTGATGACTACAAGTTGGGGACAATGACTGACTCCCCAGATGATGTTGATATCCTACAGGAAAAGTATGAAGCAGAGTAATGATTGGTGTCAGAGCCATCCACAGCCTCAAACTAAATGTGAATATGTGTATAATAATACCCTTTGGGAAATCAAATACTGCTGCAAAATACAACACTGAGAGCAATCACCCCCGAGAATGGACCCAGTGGTAAATGATCTGAATACTTAGATAATAATCTGAACTTTGACCACCATATGTCCATGGTGATGAGGAAATCCTTCTATGTGGCTTAGCTTATAAGTAAGGGCATGCTATCCAGATCTAAGAATGTCATAGTACCACTGTTCTCAGTCCTCATCAGTCCAACAATCAAGTACAATGTACCCTTTGACATGTGCCTCACCAGGCACCTGCAACAGTTTCTGTGTACTCAGAGGTTTCTCACCAAAATGTACAGGGTATAACCAACATGTCATATGTGGACCTACTAAAAGTCCTATCACTGTATTCAGTTTCCTACCGATTACTGATATGTAATCTGTGCCTGACCCAGAAGGCGGTCTCTGACCTAGCTCTGATGGAAATGTTGCATATTTGCAAAACTAACTGCACAAACATTACACACTCTAAAGATCTAAACCTGATCTCTGACATAAATAGATCATGCTGGGGAGACATATATGTATCTCAGAGATAGCTCCTCCTTTGGAATAGGCTTCCTATTCACATGAAGCAGAGCCCTGCCTTGCCCATCTTCAAGTGCAATCTGGACAAATGGATGGGAAATCATAACTTCACTCCTAGGGTGGCACCCATGTCCCTTATGGACAGAGGCAGTCTGTAAAAATTGTCAAAACCATGCATGCTGTGCTGACTCTTGTTATCTTCCCTCTAGGGATAGGAAATTGGGTAAAATCTGGTTAAAAATGGCTTGGCTTGTAAGTGCTCTTGAGCCATTAGCCTAGTAATCTCCTACAAACCTATGAATATACTAAGCAGGAAGGAGAGCTATGCAGTTTGCAGTCTGCAATTAGCATTCATCCTGAAACATAGACAACATGCTTGGGTGGATTGGAGGTGTTGATACCAGGCACTAAGGCTGCTGGGATGAATACACCCTTGTTCATCAGTGGAGTCAGTCAGGGACACAATCTCCTCCATGGCTGCCTGGATGATGACCGCTCTCACTGGCTCTTGCTCAGTACAAGCAGAGCCCTCTGCATCAAGAATGACCGGACTCAAGAAGTATGGAGGCGCTTTTGTTTACCAAACATAGACAGAGAAAAAGCAGTTTGAAAAAAGAAAATGATGTTTCAATTTAAACATGTTGCACTGAAATACATTTGTTTGTTTGTTTGCTGGACTTTGATGACCTGGAGAATCTGAGTGGGTAGAGTACGACTTGTCAGCAGAGGCCTAGGGAATAAAGCTCCACATATATCAGGTTAATTACAAGTACTTGTAGTAACTATAGAATACATACATTTATACATAAGTGAAACAATAATAGAAGACATTTCAAATAATACAGAGTAGGAGAATTTTTAAAACCTCATCATACAACAAATTAGGATATTTCAAGGAATGCACCAAGACATTAATGTACACATTAAAGAAAGAAGTTTTAATAACTTCACTGTATAACACTTTAATATATTTGCAAGGAATACAGTAAGTTAATTTAATGCCTTCTCCACATGCACGGTTCATTGTTGAATGACATTAGGATATTGAGTTATGATATTAAGCATACATAACTCTTTATCTGATAATACACCTTATTGGTGATGTATATATTTCAGGGTTGTCATTGTACTGGTCATCAAGCAGACTTGGCATTTGTGATTATGACAACACATTTGACAGGATACTTGTCTTATCTCTTAGGCTTTGCTGTTCCATTTATGTGTGCTAGCTCACTAGCTGGAGAGATCCAAATTAGCCATTGTCATATTATAATTAATAAGGAGGAATTCCAGAGTAACATACAAATGATTGTAACATAATGTGCAGCAACTATACTGCAGAAAATAACTAATAGTGGGATAATAAAATGATTATAAAATACCCCATATATGTAGGATGTTCAAGCACTCAGCAGTATACACAAAGAGGAAAGGCAGAAGACTAATGTAGAATCAGCCGTGACAAACATAACAACTATTTGTTAAACTCCCAAGTACAAAATTATATACAGAGTGGAACAATCAGGGAGTAAAAGACAAATAATGAACTGGTAAAATAACTGCAAATAAAGGCATGGTGTGAGGAGTTTATAAAGTTACAAAATGAGAATGAGAAAAAAGAATAAGTAATTTCCAGGGTGTTATCTGAACAAGATGTTAAAGTCTGTTAAGGTAAAATTAAGAATATTTCAGTAAAATTAAGAACATAAGCATCAAACGTTTATATTTGGTAGAACAGTGATGCTGTAAAGCAAGCCATGGAGAAAAACTACTTGGAGATAAAAGAACAAAAACATTACCCATGGAGGACTGTGCCAAATGCCTTGGCTAGGTCAAGATAGGTGGTATGCACTGTCTTTCCCTCATCCAGGGCCTTGGTGACTTTCTCAAAGAAGTCAACCATGTTTAGCAAGCATAATCTACCCTTAATGAAACTGAACTGGGTTCTGTCCAGAGTTTGGAGATTAACTATGACCTTGTTAATAAGATCCATAATGATTCTTTCCATGGCCTTGCAGATGAGACTAGTCAACCTTATTAGTGTATAATCCCCAGAGTCAATTGATGGTTCCCCTCTTTGTGCAGAGGGGTTACTGTTACTGTCCTCCATTCTGCCGGAACATAGCCAGTTCACAGGCTGTGGCCAAACAGGAATCCAAGTGGGTCTGCTAGGTCATGTTTTAAGTTCTTTAAAACGCAACTGAGATGTTGTCTGGTCTCACAGATGCTGTGTTTTTGGCCTTGGAGAGTGCCAAGATGAGTTGGACTCTTGAGATAATAGGCTGAGGAATGGTGGCAGGTATACTTTGGGAATGATAGGAGGGACAGAGGGGAGTGAAGATTGCTCCAAATCTGTCAGCAAGTATGTTGGTTATTAACTCCAGCTGTATATGACTTGACAAAATCTCTAATTTGTTTGTTTAAGCTAAAAAGGGATTTCATCCTCTGCTGAACAAGATCCCTCTTATTCTTGAACATAAGTTAGTACATCTGCATATGTGGGTTTATGTGTCGTGTGACTCATGTCCTTATTTAATGTAGGAAGTGATCCAAACAGAAATGCTTCAATCGCTTTTTCTGCCTACCAAAAGACAAACATGAAAACATGAGTGGATGGAAAATGCTGGTGTAGGAGAATAAAAGGAGAAGATGTTCACAAAGGAAGTTAACTTCATAACTCGTATGGCAAGAGGCAAACTTTGTTGGCCACAGTACATCATACACTGTGTGTGTGTGGGGGGGTATATGAGTGTGTGTGTGTGTGTGTGTGTGTGTGTGTGTGTGTGTGTGTGTGTGTGTGTGTGTGTGTGTGTGTGTGTGTGTGTGTGTGTATGTATATAGTAATCTCCGTAGCGCATTCTATAACTATGTACTGCTGTAGAGTGCTAAATTAATTAGGTAGCTGTTCCAGACTTGGTAAGTGTGTGTGTGTGTGTGTGTTGTGTGTGTGTGTGTGTGTGTGTGTGTGTGTGTGTGTGTGTGTGTGTGTGTGTGTGTGTGTGTGTGAGTGTGTGTGTGTGTCTGACTCTGTCTGTGTAGACAGCAATGCTTTATAGGTGGCAGTATACTAAACACCGAAAGTGTGATAAGAGACATAGGGACACAGGTGGACAGTGGTCTCACCTTCAATAACCACATCGCCAAAACAGTCAGGAAATCATTCTGTGTGGCACACCTCATCACTAAGGGCTTTTCATCCAGAAAAAAGGAGGTCATTGTCCCACTGTACTCATCCCTCATTAGACCCATTATAGAATACAACGCCCCATTTGGTATGTACCTCTCAAGACATCTGTAACAACTGGAAAGGCCGCAGAAATACCTCACAAAAAAATCACAGGCCTAAAGCAGATGCCTGATGCTGACCGCCTTAAAAATCTCCAGCTATACTCTGTCACATATCGTCTCCTCCGAGATGATCTCTGCTTAACATACAAGGCCATGTCAAACCAGAGCTGTTGGACATGCTACACTTAAAGAAATCTCAATCCCTCAGAGCCACACACTCCAGGGATCTAAACCTTGTCATCACAATAAACAAAACATGCTGGAGGGATAGGTTCCTGACCCAGAGACCCCCCAGACTCTGGAATAGACTACCCATACATGTCAAGCAGAGTGCTTCTTTGGCCCTCTTCAAAAGGAACCTTGATGATTGGATGGGAGAAAGAAATTCACCCTGGGGATGACGTCAGTCACCCTGTTAAACAGGGGTCCAGGGAAGTAAATAGTGTGGGAATAAATAGAAAGGGAATTGTTCTGGCTAGGCTTGTATAGCCTAGTACTAACCTATGAACCTATATATATATATATATATATATATATATATATATATATATATATATATATATATATATATATATATAGATATATATATATATAGATATATATAAATATATATCATCATCATCATCTTTCGGCTTTTCCTGTTAGGGGTCGCCACAGTGGATCATCTCTTTCCATTTCTTCCTATCCTCTGCATCTTGCTCTGTCACACCAACCACCTGCATGTCCTCTCTCACCACGTCCATAAACCTTATCTTAGACCTTCCTCTTTTCCTCTTACCTGGCAGCTCCATCCTTAGCATCTTTTTCCCAATATACCCATCATCCCTCCTCAGTACATGTCCAAACCAACGCAATCTCGTCTCTCTTGCTTTGTCTCCAAACTGTCCAACATGAGCTGACCCTGTAATATACTGATTCCTAATCCTATCCATCCTAGTCACACCGAGTGCAAATCTTAACATCTTTAACTCTGCCACATCCAGCTCTGACTCCTGCCTTTTTGTCAATGCCACTGTCTCCAACCCATATAACATAGCTGGACTCACTACTGTCTTGTAGACCTTCCCTTTCACTCTTACTGGTACCCGTCTGTCACAAATCACTCCTGACACTCTTCTCCACCCATTCCACCCTGCCTGTACTCTCTTCTTCACCTCTCTTCCACATTCACCATTAATATGAACTGTTGATCCCAAGTACTTAAACTCGTCCACCTTTACCAACTCTTCTCTCTGCATCCTCACCATTCCTCTACCCTCCCTCTCATTTGCACACATATATTCTGTCTTAGCCCTGCTGACCTTCATTCCTCTGCTCTCTAGAACATATCTCCACCTCTCCAGAGTCTGTTCAACCTGATTCCTACTCTCACTACAGATCACAATGTCATCTGCAAACATCATAGTCCACGGGGCCTCCTGACTGATCTCATCTGTCAAACTGTCCATCACCACTGCAAATAAGAAAGGACTCAGAGCTGATCCTTGATGTAATCCCACCTCCACCTTAAACGGATCTGTCACTCCCACTGCAGTCCTCACCACTGTCACACTACCCTCGTACATATCCTGTACCACTCTTACATACTTCTCTGCCACTCCTGACTTCCTCATAAAATACCACAAATCTTCTCTAGGCACCCGGTCATATGCTTTCTCCAAGTCTACAAAGACACAATGCAACTCCTTCTGACCTACTCTGTATTTCTCCAATAACACTCTCAGAGCAAACATCACATCTGTAGTGCTCTTTCCTGGCATGAAACCATACTGCTGATCACTAATCATCACCTCCCTTCTTAACCTAGCTTCTACTACTCTCTCCCATAACTTCAAGCTGTGACTGATCAATTTTATCCCTCTGTAGTTACTGCAGCTCTGCACATCACCCTTATTCTTAAAGATAGGTACCAAAACACTTTTTCTCCACTCCTCAGGCATCTTCTGACTTTCCAAAATTTCATTAAACAATCTAGTTAAAAATTCCACTGCCATTTCTCCTAAGCACCACTATGCTTCCATTGGGATGTCATCTGGGCCAACAGCCTTTCCATTCTTCATCCTCTTCATAGCTGTCCTTACGTCCTCCTTGCTAATCTGTTTCACTTCCTAATTCATTATCCCCACATCATCCAACCTTCTCTCTCTCTCATTCTCTTCATTCACCAGCCTCTCAAAATACTCTTTCCATCTACTCAACACACTCTCCTCTCTTGTGAGTACCTTTCCCTCACTATCCTTTATCACCCTTACTTGCTGCACATCTTTCCCAGCTCTGTCCCTCTGTCTAGCCAATCGGTACAGGTCCTTTTCTCCCTCTTTAGTGTCCAATCTCTCATACAACTCTTCATACGCCTTATCCTTAGCTTTCGCCACCTCTCTCTTTACCATGCGCCTCATCTCCTTATACTCATGTCTAGTTTCTTCATCTCTTTGACAATCCCACTTCTTCTTCACCAGCCTCTTCCTCTGTATACTCTCCTGTACTTCCTCATTCCACCACCAGGTCTCCTTGTCCTCCTTCCTCTGTCCAGATGTCACACCAAGTACCTTTCTAGCAGTCTCCCTTACTAGTTCTGCTGTAGTTACCCAGCTATTCGGTAACTCTCCACTGCCTCCCAGTGCCTGTCTTAACTCTTCCCTAAACTCCACTTCACAATCACCCTTTTTTAACTTCCACCATTTAATCCTTGGCACTGCTTTCACACTCCTCCTCCTCTTCTTGATTACCAACGTCATCCTACAGACCACCATTCTATGCTGCTTAACTACACTTTCCGCTGCCACCACTTTACAGTCTCCAATCTCCTTCAGACTGGCCCTCCTACATAGGATATAATCCACCTGTGTGCATCTTCCTCCACTCTTGTACGTCACCCTATGCTCCTCCCTCTTCTTAAAATACGTATTCACCACAGCTATGTCAATCCTTTTTGCAAAATCCACAATCATCTGACCTTCTGCATTCCTCTCCTTAACACCATACCTACCCATCACTTCCTCATCCCCTCTGTTCACTTCACCAACATGCCCATTAAAGTCCGCTCAAATCACTAGTCTCTCACCCTTGGGTGTACTCACCACAACTTCATCCAACTCACTCCAAA